>NC_092869.1:22253919-22307882 GCF_032062135.1 Pyxicephalus adspersus | reverse complement strand
TTGTGGCTTGTAAATGGCTGTTGTGCTCTCTGTGCAGAAAGGTGACAATGCCACCAATGGTAATGGTAAAACAATTGGTTAATTTTGACACCCTGGAAATAAAAATTAAAACTGCTCATCTGGAATATAGAAAGCTTTACGTAAGTTCTAATGGTCAATAGGCTAAACAAAAACTTTTTTCCACCAATGTTAGGGGGTGCATGAGCGGTTATATATTTTTATTTTTGGGGTACTACATATTGTAATTGGCTACTTTGTACCTGCAAGAAGTGATGCAATCTGTGTGTGAATCATGAAAAGCGAGCTCTTGCTGCTCTTCATAAAAGTTTGGTTAATGTAACACTTATATTTTTAACTTGTAAAAAAGCACAGTATTTATGGCACACAGATGTAAATATGCCTAGCGTCACTTTTAATAAAAACCTGTTCTCGTGTGTCTGCCGCTTCATGCTGTTTATTTTTATGAGGTTCTAAATTTCCTCCCCTTAATATACTGCTTCATCACAGAAGTAGGAAGACTTCTAAGGCTTGGGAGGAGAGTTACACAGCGATCGGGCCTCTGACGGTTCAAATATTGCAAAATCCCTCTGTTGGCAAAGTTGTATAATCTTTTAACTGCCAAAAGCAGATATCCTGAGGTCAGCAGGGTTAAAAATACTATGATGGGCAAAGTATTGCCATGGCTATCATAAATGTTTAAATCTGAATTCTGCATAAAAATGTATTAAAGAAGCTCTACTGACAAAATGTAGCATTCTGCCAAACATATCTGAAGTTCTATATACCTGAGCATTTATGTGTTTGCACTGTTTTTTAGAAGAGAAAGTTTTAAGGGCTTGGATGGTTCAGCTTTGGGTCTGTGTGAAATTCGACCCAAACATAGGTCAAGTAGCTTGATGCCAATTAAGCCAAATATCACCAATATTCAGTGAATAAGGCAATGAATGGTACATTTTTCCTGTCGTCTTCCACCAGCTGAATTTGCTGAGCCATACACTATTTCTGTCATTGATACAGTTAGGTCCATAAATATTTGGACAGAGACAACTTTTTTCTAATTTTGGTCCTGTACATTACCACAGTTAATTTTAAATGAAACAACTCAGATGCAGTTGAACTGCAGACTTTCAACTTTAATTCAGTGGGTAGAACAAAAAGATTGCATAAAAATGTGAGTAACTAAAGCCTTTTTTACACAATCCCTTAATTTCAGGGGCTCAAAAGTAATTGGACAAATTAAAAAGCTGAAAATAAAATGTTCATTTCTAATACTTGGTGGAAAACCCTTTGCTGGCAATGACAGCCTGTAGTCTTGAACTCATGGACATCACCAGATGCTGGGTTTCCTCCATTTTAATGCTCTGCCAGGCCTTTACTGCAGGGGCTTTCAGTTGCTGTTTGTTTGTGGGCCTTTCTGTCCGAAGTTTAGTCTTCAACAAGTGAAATGCTTGCTCAATTGGGTTCAGATCAGGTGACTGACTTGGCCATTCAAGAATATTCCACTTCTTTGCTTTTATATACTCCTGTGTTGCTTTGGCTGTATGGTAATTAATTGTGGTAATGTCCAAATATTTAGGGACCTAACTGTAAGTATAGCATTAGGCTCAGTAAAACTAGTCTGCTGACTGATGGGCACTAAGTATGGCTCAGCAAATCCAGACAGCAGCCAAAGAGAATAACATAGCTTAGTAATAGAAAAGTACAGTTTAGTGAATCCAGTGGACAGCCAAAAAAAGACCCAAAGTACAGCTTAGGTAAGTTGCTGAGCTGCATGCTGTACCTGTTGGGGAGGTTTTATTCCTAGGGTTAGGGTACCTAGTGGATGGAAGTTTGATCATATGATACCGAGAACATTCAAGTAGAATTCAAGTAAAATATTTGCCTAGTAGAATATTTCAACTTCCTAATTTTACCAAAATTCTACTTGAACTAAATGTAGTAATACATTATAGTGGAATGTGTCTTGATTCTATCATTAAAATTTAGTATACCACATTAAGCTGTCAATTAACAGTTTGGCTCCTCTCCTGTGTTGCTCTAAACCTGTGACCACATTGGGCTATAAAGATTTTGCCTTTTTTTATTTGCACAATGCTCCTCCTTTTACTTTTTTGTTGGATTTT
The DNA here is from genome assembly GCF_032062135.1 of Pyxicephalus adspersus. NCBI lineage: Eukaryota > Metazoa > Chordata > Amphibia > Anura > Pyxicephalidae > Pyxicephalus > Pyxicephalus adspersus. The sequence goes on along the minus strand of NC_092869.1, from coordinate 22,305,759 downwards.
GGTTGCTGTACATACACTCCAGAGACCAGAATATAAGTTTATATAAGTTTTTTTTTTTTAAGAATATAAGTTTTTTCAGTGGGACTTCAGTGGGATTTGAATATGGCAACCAAATCAACCTGAATATTAGGGTTAATTTGAGGAAACTGTTGGCAGATGGAACAGAGGGAAATTCAACAAATACTATTCAGGGCTACTGTATAGAATATACGTACTCAAAAACAACTCTTTAATACAGCAGTTTGTGCTGACAAAGCCATTTGTTTGTTATGTGTAAGTCTTGCTGTTATTACGTATGATAAAATTGGGTTGGTGCACTCACTGAAAAAGAATATATAAAAACAAATGTCAAAGCTGTCTGCAGTTAGACTACATTAATACTTTAACATTAAAAATAAAGTGGGCAATGTGTTAACTGGATGTTTTAGTGATTTCATGTTAAACATACCACATATTTAGGTTGATCTAAACCTAAAATGTTTAATATAGTGCTGCTTACCAGGTTATATGAGGTGACTGCATAAGCTTTTGTTTTCTATATTATTACCTGGTTTTCCTATGAATAATACACTTCCCATCCCTAGGTGGCTACCATCACATTTTCATATGCTTTTATAAAAGGAGCCATGGTTGTCCCTCATCCTGGTCCTCAAATATGTCTTTATCTCCATAACATGATGGGAGTTGTAGTTTACAAAAGACAGTTTGAAAATAACATAACATTGTTTGTGATTTAGGTTCATCTCCTAGGAAGTGACAAAACACTGCATTTCTGGAAAGATTAGCAGGTATTTTCTTTACTAGCCTAATTAATCTTTAGCCTGAAACAAAGAAATGTATCCACCACATTTAAGTACAGGTAACTTGTAAGATACTTCATGATTTTGTTCTGCATTTTAGTTATCCTCCTATTGGGCCTGAATATCATCTTTTGAAGGAAACCAGAAACAAAATGAGGCTGCAATTGCTTCCTTCAGAACCTGCAAATTGTCTAGCTCTGGAGTTAGTGCCCTAAAACAAGAATATAGATGCACTGGATCTACATACTTATTCTGAATCAGAATCTCGGTTTTGAAGCCAATGGATCAGTATAATAGCCAGAGAAATTACATTTTCGGAAATAAAGGTAATGCTTGGTAGCCTGCGTGTATCTCTGATATTCACATCCTATTACAGTTTTTTCTTAAGATGTATGTGAAGCCCACACTTTTTTGTAATATAGCCATGGATAGACTAAATCACATATTTTTACTGTCAGTATCCTATCCCAGAGACACAGCAGGAAGAACCCATCAGAGAAAGGCAATGTCCCATTTTTTTGTCACCAGAACATATTTCTCCATTAGAATACTATTTCACTCTCACTACCAGGGTTAATGTTAGCTGAGACCAATAGTAGGGTCGCATCACAGCCAGCACCATAAATATGATGGGGTTTTTACATATTCCTCCATATTTTTTTGAAAAAAAGCTTTTGGATTATATTTTCTCTTTAATCTACTCTATCAACAACTCTATCCTCATGTCTTACATTTTTTTGTATGTTTAAAAGTATTTGACTATACTCAGTTATTTCCATGTTTGATATATAGATATAATTCACCTGCCCTTGTATGCCCAGCTCTGGATATATTTGCAGTTTGAAAAGCAGCCATCATGTGACATCGTACACGGTCTTGCTTTTGATTTGTCCTTTAATTGAGAGTCTGAAATCAGAGACACCTTTGCCTGTTGCCTCCTGGCATTTTTTCCCTCTGTGGTCCCTCCTCGTGCGGCCAACGCGCTGGGTAACAAATTTAAAACTCATCAGTGTGCAAGAATCAAAGGCACAATAAATTGTAAACCAATCTTATTGTCTGAGCCCTGACGTGTTGTACAGATCAAAGGGAACACAACATCTGGCCAGGCTGAGTGGGGAGCTTGAGAAGAGGCCAATAAAACAACTTCATCTCCTTTAGGATATGCCTGAATCTGACCTACACTGGTAGATCTTTTAACTGTCTCTGGTTATGGTACATACAGTGGTATATAGTATTACAAGTACCATATTCTAATGTTTTCCCATTACAGCACATAAAACAGATTAACTTTATAGGTTGTACTGTAAATGTTTTGCTGTGTAGAGCTTAGCCGTATGAACTCTTCAGATGTCACTCATTTTCTTCTATACCAGAAAAAAATGGTATAGTTATTGCGGTTTTGGTTGACTGTTCACAGACAGTATCTGGGGCATTTTGTTTGATCAGGCTGACAAGAAAAGGCGGCCATCAACCATGAACCCTGAAACACAATTCAGAAGTATTCTGACCACTTGTATGCTGATGGTCTATAAAGACCTATTACAGAGTCCACAGGTCTACAGATGAGGGACTCTGCACCCATTCAAATCTTTTGGCAGTCACTCCTAATATAGAACAAAATAAATCAGGTTCCACTCTGAATTAGTTTCTTTCAGCAAAAACATTGCCAGAATGGTTTGATCATGGGGGCAAATTTGCATGTCTTGGCTCTATATGTTTTTACATCCTAATGGCCCATTGGCACCAGGGAAATATGCTGCAGTTAAACACATGTTAGGTCACAGGTTAATAAACATTCTGTAGGGTGCCCCATTCATTTGGTGTAGTAGTTCTTAAAGAGGACCTCTTTTTAACATCCAACATTTAACAGTCCAGGCTTTTGAATGTATTGTAATTTAACCCATGTAGCAGCAAACAGCCAATAATTTTGGATTTTTTTTTCCAATTGGCCAAAGCTTTGTACCCGCATGGTAAAAGTAAATAGGAAATAATGTATTTTATTTCATTTTGGCCAGCCTTTACACAGCATTGAATATGGCAAAATAATGCCACTCATAATAATGGAAAGCATCCACTAAGATACTGGATTTCATCTAGGGCACTATAAAAACAGGCAATTAGATATTCCATCGTGGAAATCCTCCAGGTCCACATGTTTTAATGACAGTAATTGATTCCCATGAGGGAATGTTTGAGGGAATATCAGATTTCCTGTTTGATAAATAAAGCCCCTTGCAACAAGCCAAATACAGAGTGATCTATTACTAAAATGTCCTAAATGTTTTAAAATCATACAAATGGGGGCATTAAAAAAAGATGTACATGAATGTATTTGTTGTAACAATTTAAAGTTACGTGATTTAGCCTTTTTTTCAAAGAGGCACAGTAATGGTATCATGCAATAGAAAGTATTAAATTATGTAACCCTGTTGTTTTTTTTTTTTTTTGCATCGTCATCATAGCAGAATATAGATTTGAGAGCCTTTAAAGATGGACCAATATTATCAAATTTTATTACATGTAATGTAATTATGCCTCAATATATGGTGGTAATTGGAAAAGGTCAATGGTTTATCCATACAGATCATTCAGAAACTAACTTTGGCAGATGAAAGTCCAGTCCCTGTGGCCCTCTTATGTGCATCACAAACATGTAAGTGTGAATAAATAATATATACACAATGTATACATGGAAATTTGCACTAAAGGGCTTGTATACTCCATATAAGATTGCACTTTGTGCATTACAAGGGTATTGAGTTCAAAGTCTGTAGCAAGAAGTATATTTTCCATAGCAGAGTAACAGGTTGAAGTAGCATGGAGACCAGATGTCTTAACAGATGTCCATAGTTTAATAAGCACGAGTCCTCCACAAACATAGGCAACTGCCACTTTTACAGTCAGTGATACCCCAAACATAGGAAAAACCTGGTATTATCTAGTCCAGATCAATGGAGATACAGCGACACTGCTTGACACGTGTAATTCTTTTCTTCTTTATAGGTGGTTGTAATTCTGGGCAGTTGAGTGTGACCACCATGTTGGTGAACTTTTTAGGCTTGCAGAAAGAGCAAGATTGAAATGATCCCTCCTCTCGGCGAATGTGCCTAGGGATGTAAAAGGAATTGCATTGCCCATAGCAGAAACGATTGAGGATGGTACGTTTGGTACAACCCTCCTCATGAATAGTTTGCTTGAGTGGCTGTGTCTTGCACCAGTCCCTCTTCAGATACTTTCGCTCAGTAACATGCAGAGCTTCCTGACTGGACTCCAGCACTTCCTCAGCCACTAGAACTTGTCCTTTACCTTTTCCTGAAATTCGACTACCTGGATGTGTCTGGCTTTGTTCAGAGTCATTTGCCTGTCCTTTGTCTGGTGGAGGGATAGCGCCTTGGGATCCACGAACCTTTTTGTTTCCTTCAATATTTGGTAACAGGAGACCGAAGAGAAGGAACATTGGTCCCACTGCATAAACCAAACAGTTCATCCTAGGAAAAATGAAAGAAGTTATTTTATATTGTGACCTTACCAAATTAGGCAAAAAAAAAAGTTCGTCGGCGTCGTTGGTTACTTTTTTTACGAACGATTTTTGGCCAATCGTTCGTTCGTCGTTCATTTCCAACGATAAAAATTGGAAGTGTGTACGCAGCTTAAGTGTGAAGTCAAGATCATTCAGTTTTACCCAGCATTTTATTCATTGTCAAGTAAAAGATCCGACCTACATTACTATGGGCATACCTTTCTAGACAACTTTAACAAAGAAAGCTAGTGTCATACAAAGTTCCAGATTGGTGAGTGCATCTAATTTGGAATAACAATTTTGTTCCTTCAATTTGTTTATTAGGATGTGCAATTAAAAGTAATCTTTATAGAGGAATAGATATTGAAAAGAACAAAGGAATACATGTTACTAAACATCTCCATTAGGTACATAAAAGACTTCTTGATCTTACAGATGAGAAAATTAGGATTGTGAAATAGCCCCCTTATCCACCTAACATCTCCAACATATGTCTGCTACATTTGAAATCAGTTTATGAAGATTAACAAGACATCTGTATAAGCGTGTTAATAATTTTAATTGGTCCCCTGGATCTAACAACTAAAGGACCAATTTAAATGCTTAAATACCACAGGAAAGAATATAAAAAGGTTTTTTAGATTCAAAAGGTCTTTGGATCCATTTATACAATTAGGCTAAGTCTATAATAGCGTTATGTATTACTCTTGAGGTTTAGAGCCACATGCAGCAAGTATCTGTCTTTATATATAAGGGTGCCATACTTACCTATAATCCCTATATAGGCATTCCAAGCAAACGAAAAACGTGTGCTGTGAACAAAAAGTGCTAAACTCTAGAGAATTTACACAAAGTATATGATGAAAATTGTATAGGAACAGAAAATTATTACTGAAAATTTAAATACTCAGTAAACGCAGAGATGTGAATTTGGCTATACCAGAGCAGACATCCTATAATGGATCAATCATTAGAAATAGCTTCACGAAATAATAGGGCACGTCATGGCAAATCAACTGCTCTGAGCTGTATCATCATGTCTAAAACAGTCTAGGCTGGTCATGGTCAATAACTACCAGGTGCATTGAGGATCTCTGACATAATTAAAAATGTCAGAGAATCTGATGTTTGCAATCACAAAGACCTTTACAGTAAAATAGGAGCATCTGCAGGGAGCAAAGTTGGTTTACACAGCTTAAGAGTTTAGGCTGTTCACTTAACTTAGTGAACTTATTTTGCTATGTAAACTATTCCCTGCAGAGTGAAAACTCATTTAGCTAAGTAAACTGCCTAAATTCCGTTAGAAAATCGACCCCAATCTCAGGGCGCTCTCATGCTGGTGTGCAATAGGGACAGTAGCCTCTCCCTTTATTACAAGTGTAGTGTTAAAAAAAGAGAGGCATTTACATTTATATCCCCAACATGTGAAGCACTGCAAACTAGTAAGGTATGAGGAAACTAATACTATAACAATAGGAGATCTCAGGACTGCACAATGATGTAGATTCTAAACCCTAACTAATAACTACATTAATCTGATACTACCAAACAAACAATTCCACATTTATTAGATCATTTTAAGATTTTATTACCAAATCAAAATAATGCCATAGTAGAAATATGTATAACCAGATTTTCCAAATAAAACCCATAAACAAAAAACTGCGCCATGCCAAGTTAAACTGCACCATTAAATGGCACGCATTGTTTCCTTGTTAATGAGACACAAATAACATGATTGTATTTTTATTGTCATTCATTGTCTACTAAGCTGTATTATGAGGAAACTACTGATTAAAAGGATAAAAGAATAGCTTAATGCAAAAAAAAAAAAAAAAATGGTAAATTATTTACATAAACACACTCTCTAGTCTCAAATCTAGGCAGAAGGCTAAATTAATGTTATTTGTACTGAATCCCCAGGATACTGATTCCCTGGAAAGCAATGGATGTCTTTTTTGTTTGAAAATAAAAGTGGTCAGTGCCCTGAAACAAATGGGAATCTGGAAGTAATGCATTTGAAACTAACTCCTTACAATACATAGACACACACCTCACCTACAATACATTTTGATTATGTTATAATGATTACAGAACTGCACTCATGTTTTAGTTAAATATTTCAACACAGTTTACAGCTTACCAGTCCTTCATCAGGGTAGCTATGTTACTTTTCATTTACAAGCACAGAAATATACCTGGTAATCATTGGGTCCTTGTAACTTCCTGTCAACTAAACTAAAATTTCAAACAATATTATCAACTTTCTAAGCTATGCCTCCTAAACCATTGGTCCCCAACCTTTTAAACATCATGAACCACTAAATTTACAGACTACGCATACACGGGGAGCCGTGTGTCATTCAAAGGGGAAGAAACGTCCCCCAGAGTGAAGTCATGATGCCAGAACCCGCCCACTCAGATCTGCAACCAGAGCAGCGGACCACCAAAATTTTCTTGCGGATCACAGGTTGGGGACCGCTGTCCTAAATTACCAGGCAGTGTCTCCATTATATTGACATAAGAAGAGAAGATGTGTTTGTAGTAAAAATCAGAAGAGCAACCTACCATGACAACACTGTTTCACTTAGAACAGGGGAGAAACTGTGGTACTGGTGGATCACCAGGCAAAGATAAAAAGAAAAAAGCCTGGACTAATGCAGTCACAACATCACACGAATGGGTAATCTAATACATTTTAAGTAAACTTAATGGAGTCTGGCAACTTTGAGGGACAATGTGTATTAAGGTTTCCCCTATATCATAAAAACCTGGCTACCTTTTGGTCTTCCTCTGCTTCCAAAAATCTTCTTGCCCTATTGTCGTTTTATGCAGCAAAACAAAACATCCATATTATACAAAAAACGGGGTGCTACTCCGTTGTTTTCCCCCTCCCCTCTCCATAGAGCTGGACCGTGCTGTATGTATAGCATTGTGCAGTCATTTGTTGTTGGAAAGGATCATGACCGGTTATTTTAACGTCCATAGTTGGAAAGGTCTTAGAGAATTTGATAAAGAACCACATAGAGGAGTTTCTGCTAGAAAATAATATTATAAGTGATAGTCAGCATGGCTTCAAATTTACTCTCTTTTTATGAGGAAGTAAGTAAACAGGTAGACAGCGGAGTAGCAGCTGATATATTGTACTTGGACTTTGCTAAAGCATTTCACACTGTACCCCACAGACGGTCAATATGCAAGTTAGGGTCAATAGGTTTAGAAAAGCCAATCTGTAAATGGATAGAGAACTGGCTTAAGGATCGCAGCCAGAGAGTAGGGATTAATGATTCATACTCTGAATGGTCTAAGGGTATTAGTGGTGTACCCCAGGGTTCAGTGTTGGGACCTTTACTGTTTAACATTTTTATAAATGATATAGCGTTTGGGATTAAAACTACAATTTCTGTGTTTGCAGATGACACCAAACTATGTAATGGAATTAAATCCATACAGGATGTCTATAATCTACAAGCAGACCTGGATGTACTGTTTGATTGGGCAACCAAGTGGCAAATGATAATTATATAGATAAATGTAAAGTTATGCACTTGGGGGCTAACAACATACTTCATACTGTCTAGGGGGAATACATTTGGGGGAGTCAGAAATAAAAAGGATCTGGGGGTTCTGGTAGATCATAGACTTAATAACAGCATGCAATGCCAAGCTGCAATATCTAAAGCTAGCAAAGTACTTTCTTGTATTAAAAGAGGAATAGACTGCAGAGATGGAGACATTATCCTGCCCTGTACAAAGCATTGTCAGACCACATCTGGAATATGCAGTGCAGTTTTGGGCACCAGTTCACAAAAAGGACATTGTGGAATTGGAGAGAGTGCAGAGAAGGGCAACTAAACTAATAAAAGGAATGGAGGAGCTCAGCTATGAGGAGAGATTAGCTGAAATTAATCTATTCTCCCTTGAGAAGAGACATTTAAGGGGGTATATGATTACCCTGTATAAATAAACAGTTCATAAAGAAAACTCCCTTCCCAATTTTTCACTTTGAGATCATTACAAAGAACAAGAGGGCACTCTTTGCGTCTGGAGGAAAAGAAGTTTAAGCTCCGGATAAGGAAGGGATTCTTCACTGTAAGGTCTGTGAAAATGTGTAATCGGCTCCCTCAGGATGCTGGATGTTTTTCTAGAAGCACAGAATATAACTGGGTATTAGGGATTTAAAGTAAAAATACCAGTGACCGTTGATCCAGGGAACATCCGATTGTCTCATGGAATCAGGAAGAAATTTTTTTCCCCTGTTGAAGCAAATTGTACCAGGGTTTTTTTTTTTGCCTTCCTTTGGACCAACTATGTCTTATAGGGTTTTATATCTGGGATATTTTTATTTCCCTTGGGGTTGAACTTGATGGACTTATGTCAACCTTTTTTCAACCTAACCTACAATGTAACTATGATTTAAATTGTAACTGGACAATAGTAACAAAATAATGGACCTTCATTACCTTTATGTTTGGTAAGTTCATCGTAAATTCCATAAAACAGAATTTTAATTATAACTCTCATTAACACAGGTTTTACATAAAAAAAATCAGTGTGAAGTAGAAAAAAACAACAAGTTAAAGTTAATTAAGGACCATGCTTGGGAGGCAAAAGTTATTAACACTTATTGTCACACCAGAAAATAAATCTCAAGGTGAAAGAATTAAAGCAGGTAAGTGAAAACTGAGAAAATAATAATAAAATAACATAGATTTGGATGTCCTTGGTATACAGATAATACTGGAAGTCAAACAAGCTGATAAACTGACAAAAAAGTATAGATGGAAAGTGGGTCCAAAGACCGAGTTTTGTGGTCCAGTGGTGGAAAAGGGGTGCAGGGAGAAGGTGTTTAAAGTTTGTGATGCTGGACGTCTCACAAGAGAAGTAGGAGAAAAGCCAAGAGAGAGCAAGATTCTGAAAGCCCAGAGTGGTGAGGATATAGAAAAGCAGATGTTGGTCCATTGTTTCAAAAGCTGTGGGGTTAAAAATATAGAGTATAGAATAATAACTTTATATTTAGCAGTTAGTGATTTGTTAGCCACTTTGATGAGGACTGTCTGTGATACAAGCTATTTGCTTCTGTTTAATGTTAGTATTCAAAATAGTGGAACTTACTATCGTATATTTAACCTCAAATATTGCAAAATGTTGGATGAATGTCACCATTAACCGAATACAGCAACATCAATCTTTGCATATTTTTCATTGTCTTATGAAAGGTTTATCAACGAAGGGCAGATGTTTCTATGAAAAGAATGACTAGAGAGATGTTTGCCACACTCTGTAGGGCCAGGGCCCATGAGCAACGACCCCAAAGCACCGAAGAGGTGAGGACTGACTCAAAGTTGTTCAATAAGTTTAACCACCTGGCCCTTAAGCCCGAGCATGTTCGGGGTAAAAACTTTTGCAATTATGGTTAACCCCGAGTTTTTCTCACCAGATGGTTAAATGTAAACAAATGTTACATTGCAATCCGATTGTCATACATTGGATGACAATCGGATTACAACTGAAAGGAAATACCCTGGCATCTGCAGTGAGATGTCAAGCACAATGCAGAAATCCTGCATTGTGCTGTGCATCTCTCCGGAGATGCCAGCAGCAGCAGCCTCCAGCGTCTCTGTCTGTGTCTGTGTGAGGCACGCAGGGAAATCCCCCCTCACATCACTCGGAGGATGAGTCATCTTCCAGTGATGTGATTGGTGATGTATGGGCGTGTGTCAGGGAGGGAAATTTAAAAGCAGAGTACAATGTAATCTGCTTTTAAATGGTTTTTACAGTACAAAAACACCACACAACATGAAGTAAAAATAAAAGTACATTTTTACATTGTTGTCAACATTACAACATTACATTACAACATTACAACATTACATTGTTGTCTATTATTTCATTATTGTTTTAAATTATTATTTATATTTATGTATTATATTATAATTTATGATTTTAATATAATAAATAAATATAATTATCATACCCGGGAGTTAATCCTAAGAATTACAAGCCCACAATATAAACAAAAATTTCTATGCAAAAAAAAATAGGATAGGATTTTATTAAAAGTACATTTTTTTTTTTACATGATTGTGTGTTTCAAACTTTTTTTTATATTCATGATATCTACTAGACCCTTGTTCGGACATATTTCTGTAACTTACAGGTCTAAAATGTAAAAAAAACAATTTCATGAAAAACAGTATAATGCTTTTGGTACAGAAATCTAGACATCAGTGTAACGCCCAGGTGGTTAAATAGCTCTGTGGGTGATTATGAGCACTTCTGCCATTAAATGCATTTATTATTGGTTCTTGAAAAGTCCTAAATATTCACATCTTGGCCCCAGTATATTTGAATATCAAATTAATAGCAGAATTTGGATGTTAACTGTATAAAAAAACAGCCTGCTCAGACCTATTACGAAGTGCAATAGTTCATACATTCTGCAGGCAGACAACCCTAGGGCACACGCAAGCATTAAAATGTACTTATTTTTTATTTTAAATATGTAAATATAAAATGTAAAATATGTAAATATAAAATCTAAAAACTAACTTCATTTTGGATTTGTTTTGGTCTGTAAAACATACTGTTGAAAGTCTTTTTGTAAATATTTTGCAATGTTAACTCATGGAACTAGAAGAACCAGAGAGGAAGAGTAAAGAACCAGAGGGTGTGTATGGTAGTTCTGTTCTAGAATGAAAAAGCTGTTTCCATATATATATATATATATATATATATATATATATATATATATATATATATGGATATACAACACAGTAAGTAAGCAATGTCACCCAGGGACTGTAATATATTAGAAGTTTACAAGTTATTATATTATTAGGTTTATAGTTGAGTTTGAGTTTCGATACATTTTATTCTGTAATGAAGAAATGTTTTTGGGTGTAAAAAGACCTACATCTTAAGTTTTTTTTCATTTGTGTCTGTTTCTCCATAAATTCTGAACCACTACTACAGTAAGAGCATGTGTTACATAAACCGCAAAGCACAACAAGGGCTCATCCAATTGCTGCATGGTTGTGTGTTATACCATAAAACACGGTCACTGGCAGTGTTGAATGTTATTATGTTACGCTATTTATTACATAAACAGGGTGGCACACAGTAATAGAAACAGTTACCAAAATACACTGCAGCACAAAGCATTAGTGGGAACATTAGACATTGCTCTTTACCCAAGGTGTGATTTTTTTCGCATATTGCACCTTAGCACTAAGGGTTTTCCCAAACCAGGAGTTGCACACATTAGTACAACAGAGAACCATATTGGTACTCTCAAAAATGTAAAAAAAAAACAAAAACAAAAAAGTAATATTTTAATTGTTATATTTTTAATGCACCATTGAAGTTTTTCATTGTAAACCAAAGTAGTCGTGTAAAGACTAGTGACAGTAAATGAATTAGGGGGTCATATTAATTAGGGCTGATTTTGGCATCTGACTGTTTTAAGTCAGCACTGGCATGAAGATATTGGCCCAAAAGGTAAATATTGGTTTTATAGTTCAGGTGTTACTGTAGTGTATAGGATTATCTAGGACAAGCATGGGTAACAAATGAGGTACAGGTTAAGGATCATGGTGTACTTTAGGATAAATCATTAAGGTTGGGGGGAGGGATAACGTCATGGATCATGATTTACTTTTAATGTTTATATTGATTTGCAAACGTGACCTGCATATATCCACCCTGAAATACATCTTAGGATCTTAAGGGTCATGTATGACACACCAAAACAGTCCTCCTTTTTTCGCCCAGTAAGCCAAACCCTCGTAATTGTGGCTCTTGTGCTCTCCTTCCCAGAAACTGCAACTCATGGTTGGAAGGTTTCAGCAATATAGCCACCTCATATCTGATTCAATAAGCAGGACCGGTTGTGGCCAGGTTTGCAACATCCCCCTATCCCAATGTAGCACAAGCAGGCACAGCTTACATGGGAAAGTAAAGTAAAGCGAAGAGGCCACATGACCTAGAGCTAGGGGTCAGATCAAGAAGGGGTTTATAATAGAGAAGGGGTGAGTCAGGTGGTTAGGGAGAAAAATGGGGATTTAAGAATTTAAGGGAGAATTGTTGGAAGAGGGGCAGAAAAAAGGTGATAAAGGAGGGTTGGACAGGAAGTAGGAGAATATTGTCCTCCCACCTGCCCTTGGAAAAAGGATTGATGGGGGGAGTCTTGGGAGAGCAAGGGGTTTTTGAATTAAGAGTTGGTTGAGGTCCTCAGGGGGCATCAATGGGCTTGTGGAAAAAAAGCAGGAGTGAGATTATGCTAATATTATGTGTGTGTGTATACACACACCTATATATATATTTTGCCCATAGTCATAGTACAGTATATAGCTGGATTTAGACATTGATAGTTTAAGAAATAAGTTATTCTTCTGTTGGGTAACTAATACATTTTATTTTACACCCAGTTTTTATTTTAGTTGTTTTTATAAAGGAGGCCCACCATCTTCAGACTGCTGTTAGAAGTACAACAAAGCTGACTGATCTGAAATGGCTTTGTAAATATTTATGTTATACAAGACTACTTGCTTTCTCCTTGTATATTTTTCTACACAGGGTCTTTGTCTGTAATTATTCTTACATTAACTCTGTTACTGGAAGTTCAAGTATTTGTTTCTGTCCATCATGTAGCAAAATGTAGCTGTAGTTAGGTTGACAAAAAACATACCGATTTTCACGTTTGAAGTCTTTATTCCTGCTGCACCCCAATTTGTTCCTAGTTTTCTTTAAGGTTATTTCAGTTAACTGCAGCTGTTTACTACATAGCCACAGTGCCACAATCGTTCTTCCAAATCAGTAACCATTTTGTACACATGTGGTTGCACGTGGTTGTGTTTGTGTTATGGTGGGGTTGTGGCGTGGTTCTTGGACGCAGTATATTGCTTTTAGCCACTTGGTTGTTTTCCTCCTCTGCTTATGGCAAATGCAAAGAGACACATGCAAACTTATTGACATGTGGTGTGGTTTGCTGCTCTTGGGTGTATATAGTAGTAGTAGTATAGACCACACGTGTAAATGAAACCTCTTTGTAGGGATGATATATTTAAACTAATTTTACCTGAGTAATGATGACAATTCAGATTCCAAAAAATTTCTCGGATAATCATTTTATATTAAAATAACCTACTAATAATTAGGCTTGTACTGTAAACGTCTAATACACAGGCGTATATAAATTTGTAATTGCTGTGAATCCAATGCATTGAAGCTAAGTGAAAAATTATGTGTAGCAAAGCTTAGAGACCACCAATTTTTACTCATGTTTTTCTATATATAGGGCTTTTATATAAAATGTATTAAAAAAGGCAGGGTTATTTTAAATTACTGTCTTCAATATGGTGAAAACCATAGAAGCAACAGTAAGATCAGAGATTCAATTTTAGGCAATGGGTCCCAATGCTATTAATGTTATGTAGAAAACTATGGATGGACCTTGAAAGCTGTGACATAGAATGCATGGCACTGGAGAGCTATATTACTACTGGGGTCAGTGGAACTTTGGCCATTTGTTAAGTGGCCATATCCTGAAAGGGCTATTTGGATGTCTTTGTCCCCCAAGTCAGATTGTCCCAGTTCTTTCTTCATGGCTGAATGAAAAAGTAAATTACTAAAAAGGATGTGCTCCTTTTCTGTTAGGCTGTACTGTATCATAAATTCTGATGGTTTGCCACATTTGTAAATATTCTAAAAGCATAATACTGGACATAATTCAATGTTGATAATATATCTACAAAAATAGATAAAATAGCATGAGTATAAGGGCAAAAATGCCCACAGGACTTAACTTAGAACCTAGTTCCACCATTACTCCTATTTTAACTGCTGTCATGATTTTAGACAAAGAACATAAAGGAACATTTCAGCAAAAGCCTTCACATTAGTGAGAATTATAAACACAGTGGGTATTAACCTGAAAACCATTTATAGATCAGTAGTGCATTTGATGAACTAGTCTGCAGAGATTCTTTTATATATTTATGTAAGGTAATCAAATCACCTGGTAGGCGCCACTTCCAATCTAAACAAACCAATTTTAGTCGCTTGTCTAGATTCTTTTCTAACTTAGTTATATAATTGGTTTGCAATTTAATGATCAGAATGCTGCTGCAATATTGCAGATGATCTTTACAATACTACAATATGCTGCTGGTCCTTTCTAGATAAATTTCCTTAAAATACAACAATAAACCAGTATTATAAGAAGGGCCCCTAGGTATGATGCCATAGATGCCGATACCTTGCATTGATGGTAAATATTGGGTGTTCTAAAGCAGCACAACAAGTTATTTCGAGTTTTATTTATGAGGGTTCCCCAATGATTAACATCAGCCTTCTGTAGGAAGTGGGGGGCAATGGGTTGGGTTGAGCTGGATGGGTACACAGCTTTTCTGCCCAGTAAATGATCAGGAGATAGATTGTTTTTCACCTTCAGTTCACAAGTCTAAGGGTACGTTGGAGTTAGTTCAGACAAGTGGTAAAATGCAATATGGTTACCACTTCTTCAGACCTCTGCACTGTGCTCAGCAATAACGTAAAATGTTCAAACATAGGTTCTTTCAGAACCAGTGCTGCGGTGCAGCTGGCAGAGTGGCTAAAAAAGTGCCAACCACTGGGTGCCACATGGGAACTGCTGTTACCACCATCAGTTTAAAGTCCTTCAACAGGCTGCCGGAACTTACTATGTACAACATAGAGCAAAGAGAAAGGACGGACATTAACCCCTTCATTAAAAGAGATGTTTTTATGCATATCTGTTAAAATTCACATTTTGTTAATGAAAAAAAAAACAACTATTTTTTTGAATTCTTACTCTAAACGTCCATTTAAATAACATCCTATAGTGCACAGGAACACAATAAACTATCCACATTTTCTGTTAATATAAAATATGAGGGACACAATAAAGTAAATTGATACCACTTCCACCTCTTTACAGTATCTGAGTCAGCCTGAAGCTTTCTCTGCAACATTTAAATTAACTGCAGCTGCAAGAGCAGCCATGAGTTTGTTTACATCCTAATACTGTTGTGTGTAATATGTATAGTGGTGGCAGTACTGACATTAGGAGGTAAAAATATGGAGGGCAGTATTTTGTATTTTACGCAATGCAGTTTAGGAAGATGGGGACATGACCCCAAATTAGCAGCAGGGGAGTCCAAGTGTAACATTGTAAAGTAATATTTTACAGATAGAATAGTGGATGCTACCAGTAGATAACAATCAACAAAAAGTGAGTTTAAACATGCTTGGTATAAACATAGATCTACCCTTAGACATTAATGTAAAAAAAAAAAAACACTTGCCTATGTTTTTATGACCAAGAGACAACAGAACCACTGTTAGCTTTGATCTTTGCGTTTTGTCCAATAGGTTTTCATCACAGCATGAAATTTAAAAAAACTATAATACCTTCTAACTATTTTTGAGATCAATACATATACTTCTTTCAAGCATTTAAATGTAAGAATAACTTAAAAAATATTACAATATTAATATCGCAGCAAAGGCCAGTTTTATGTTTATCGGACTATTTCTTTTTATCACGTAATGTTTGGCTGGTGTTCTGCTTTACATCTGACGTCATCTTTACATTTGGGTAAGTAGAAGTGGCAGCATTAATTAAGAAAGCAGGTAACATAATAGGCTAATGCACATGCACACTGATTTCTACCCAAATTGTCCATCCCCCATTCTTGCCGTCTTGGGTTCATAATCATATTCCATTTCATCGTTTTCTTTCTAAATGAAAACAAGTGAGCAAAATCATCATGTGAATCTTGCATCTATTTCCAACATTGCTGATTCTAATCAACAAAATTACAAAACTCATAGCAAGTTGACCTTGAAATGGTTTCCAGCAGGATGAATTTAATTACAATGGTTAAAGAAATGTGCAAAACAATTTTTATCCTGTGTCCCGAAATATTTGAATGTTTGATTTAAAGGTTAAAAAGTTGGGAATTCAGCTGGTATTTTTGCTGCCGCTAACTTCAAGGTCTCTACAGGCAAAATTTATTCACATCTTACCCCTTAACATTTGTAACCAGATTTATCCCTCTCCTCCTGAGTTGCCCCTTCTTTTACATCTTTATATAATGTGCTATATGAAGATGACCTACAGGCACAAAAGCTCCTTTAGTTTTTCGGCTGTAGCTGGTTACAGTGTCTGTTGTAGCTGCAAACCATTGATGTGCTATGATACCCGGAGATTCTATATTTGATTAGAATGCTGCAAAACACATTTTCATGTCAATAATAAACTATGATGTGTGTGACCAGCTCTTTGTAAATAAATATCAAATTATATAGTAAATTATTGTGCTATGCTATGTACTAGCAACAAGAGGTAGGGTAAATCAGCCAATACTGCTTAATATACCATTACCCACCATTGCCAACAGTGAGTTGGACAACTCATAGACTTGCACTGAAAGAAGAATCAGCAAAGCACACACATTACATAGAAATCCAAAACTATGCTCCTAAATAATCACTGAAAAGACTATATAGTTCCTTTAATTTAATTGCAAAACGTAACAGAACAATTCATAATTATTTGCTAAATCCCCACACATTATTCAGTGTATTAGAGTGACCTTATGGACAAAAAGGTGCATGAAATTGTGAACAGAATGACTTATGGGATTGGATGTATGGCTATTTTTATTATTATTATTATTATTATTATTAATAATATTATTATTATTATTATTATTATTATTATTATTATTATTACTAATAATAATACTAATAATAAAAAGGATTTATAAAGCACCAACATATTGGGCCTGATTTATAAAAGCTCTCCAAGGCTGGAGGGAATACACTTTTAGAAGTGAAGCTGGGTGAGCCAGAAAACATAAAATGGATATTTGAAAATCATTTGCTATTTTCTAGCAAATGTTTTGAATTCTGGGCCAGATCCATTCCAGGTTTGCTGGATCAACCAGCTTCACTGATGAAAGTGTATTCTCTCCAGCCTTGGAGAGCTTTCATAAATCAGGGCCATTACGCAGCGCTGTGCATTAAATAGGGATCTGGATTTGTATATGCAAATAAGAATATTTTAAATTCAGGGCACCAGCAGGATATTAGGTCAGTGATGTGTTGGCCAGTTGTGTCTAGTCAATTGTAATAAAAATAATTTATATATAAATGAAGTGTACCTCTAAAATAAAAAAGGTAATAAAGTAGAAGAAACTATTTTTAAGAATCTGTGGCCGGTGTCTGGATGGTCCTGAGATATAGCCCACAAGTTTCAATATTTATGTGAAAAAATTAATACTCCAGCAAATATTTTAAACATAATTTTACCATACACACAATATGTTCTAACTGCTCACTATTATTCAAAGAAGTATGGCTCCAAAAAAGTGAGGTACACAGATGGTTTCACATGTCTACTACTCCTTAAATATATAAGGTGTAACTAAAATTCTAAGTTTCAGTGCTAAGAAGATTCTCTTGTTGAATAGTTACAAATACTAATAAAAATTACAATTGTTAGATTGTCACCCAACAAAAAACTAGACCAGGAAAACCAATGCTAAAAACTGAAAAGCAAAGCATGACTTTAACACTGTTTCTGTATCATTATATGTATTTCAGAATGTAACCATAACCAAATAGTTTGGCATAGCAAGAAAATGTATCACAGCATGGGAAGCTGTTCAATATGACAAGCATAACTGAATAACATGGGTAATTATGCCACGAATTCCCAGTACATAACATTATCCAATAATCACACCAGTGTAGCCAAATATGATCATATTTCATTTTAAACACATTGAACTATGTCTGTGAATAAATGATCTGCATCTCATTTTAAAATTCCTTGAAACACCAATTCTAATAAAATTGTAATTCTAATCCGAATGTAATGTTCTGTTAAAAATTCTGTGACATGCTGAATTATAACTTTAGCAATTTAAATAAATGTAATATTAAATCCAAATAGGTCAAATATTGTTCTCTAGACCATCTCAGCTTGACTGCATGTTTTATCTTCATGGTAGAAGAAAGGTTTAGCAAGATATTAGGATGTAGTTACACCAGGTCATGTTGTTAGAAAAACTTTAATTAATATTACATAATTCACTTGGTTGGGAAAACCTCCTGTGGCCAAGTTTGCCACACGGGGGGGAAAATAGTTTATCCTGATCTCTGCAAAGCAGTCACATCTATCCTGTTACAAGATTTTCCAATATACTACGGTAATCACTGGATACCCAAGTCAATTATCAAGTAATTTTTCCAAATTCAGTCACAAATTTTGCTATTGCTACTTCATGTGCAGTCTTTCCATAAAGAACCCTCTCAACATTAATAAAAGTGATTTTCCCACCTGAGCAATTTATGTTCCATGTGAATAAAGAACACATTTCCTATTGACCAGATTAAATTTATACAAAATGATTTGATAATTTTAAGATATTTTTTGCCTAAACTATACAAACCATGGCATCATATCCTTTTACTGTAAGACTTCCTTCACATTAATTAGTGGCCCAATATGAACCTTTCCTATACCTCCCATTCATTTGTATTGCATATTCTAGGTGTGGCCTTTAATTGGTACAAACTTATGTAATCAAGTGTTTTATTGTTCCTTTTTATATCATAGTGCTACTCCTTAGTTTCAGCATTGAAAATTCTTATCTATATATTTTTTTCCAAATACTATCCTTTAAATATAAAGGGACAATGCTATTACCACAATTTTACCATAATCTGCCATTTTATTGCATATTGTTTTTTGCCAAGATCCCTCTGTATTTTATTAAAAAATATATTAAATTTATAAACAATAATGATATATATTTTTTTACTTGTTTGATAGTTTTATCAACTAAAAACTGATGGTTCATAAACAATGCAATAAACATATTAGTAATAGACCTTAATGTATCAGTCACAAAGATACAAAAAAGATTAAAAAAAAATAAGGAATTCCCAGGAGTTTCCCACTTTGGAAGTCATTTTTTAAGCTATTTAAAGGTGAAAAATATTGAGGAGGGCTTAAACTGATTCTAACCATGTTAGATATTACATTAAAATCATTGTTAACTGTACACTGTAAATATTCATATTACTGGATAACACAGCTAAAAAACAAATAATAAAAAATACCTTTAATAAAGCAATAGTTCAAAACCTGAACCTAGAGAAATACAATATATACTGATCAAAACTGAAAAGTCATAATGATTATACAATTTCTGAACGTTAGTAGCCCAAACAATGGGTCAAAGTAGTCCTCTGCAGGATGAAAACAATAAATATTTATTTATTGGTAAAGATATATATTGGTCCAATAAATATTCTATCCTGATGATAAAAACCATAATCACTTCTAGGACAATAAAGATATTCCTTTTTGAACAACAAAATTCCCATACTGTAAACATACTTATAATGGGGGTTTACTTATTTTTTTTCCCCCCAACCATGAATTACACAATTTTCACTCAGGATATACACATTCTAATTGTATTATGAACAAATCATGGGTGAAAAAAAATAATAATTTATAATTTATAAGTAATTTATTTGTATAAATATATGGTACGTTATAAGATATGGACATACATTTACACAGACATTCTAAGAACATTTTGGGGTGGGAGATGACCTAAAAATGTGTTTGTGCAGATAAAATTCAAAATTCATGCATAAAATGCAACTCTGAGCAACCCCAGGCTAAGTATCTAACCACTCCGCATCTATGCTGCCATTTATAACAAACAATATGTTGTCAGTGCAGTTTAGAACCAAATCATAGAAACTAGGAACTTGATATCTCCTCTCAACATACTTTTATGAACTACCTACACTTTCTGGGTTATTTTCAAATCAGTAATTCATAGAGAAAGCTTTTACTGTAAGTCTACAGAGGAGACAAACATATGACCTCACACTCATGTCATGTAGCATAAATGATGGAAAATATTCTATTGTGATCATAAATCCTAGGTATACTGATCAAGTGTTATTTTTAGTAACACAGTCAGAGCAAAAAAGAGAAAATCATAGTATAATTTACATGAAGGATTTACCTAAATTATTGTCAGCTTTAAAAACTCACGCTAGCTTTGTGCATCTACCACACAGCAAACTGCACTTATTTTTTTGAAAAAGTACCTAAATTACATCATTACTAAAAAAAAAAAAAAAACAAAGCACACAAAATAAAACACATATGTACAGAGTATTTTATGCAACTTCTCAAGGTGAATTTGATGGACTTATGTCTTTTTTCAACCTAACCTACTATGTAACTATGTAAGGTAATGTATAGATCTGTATAGGTGGTACAAGAACATGCATATCTAGAACATGAAAAAAGGAACACATTTTTTCCCTATTAAAGCATAATATATTAGAAGTATGTGAGTAAATATCATAACATTGTGTAATAGTTTGCTGTCCCACTGTATTGAGTATGTTGCTGTTTTCAGTTTCATCTATATCACTGAGATGAAATTTAGGAAGAGCAAGTATAAAGCAATCTAATACATACAAAATAATAATTTATGCAGCTTTATACTATAGAACTGTAATGTTTTTGTATTACTACACCTGTAAAATGCCCAAAAATCTTTAGCAGATGTTTATAGTAACATAACTTTCTGGCTTTTTTAAGTAACTCAACATGCATAATACTTTACTGTAGCACATTTTGTTCACATCTAACATTATTATTTTCCTTTTTTTTAGATGTGTTTTTACATATACAGATGTGCTGATCTTGAGCAGAAATAGAATTACCTGGGACCTCTTGCTGATGAACATTGTACAAAATATTGAAATCACAATTAGGTATAAATGTAGATGAACAGTATAAAAAAGTAAGAGGATTCTTCTCTTACAAAAAGTCAATTTAGAAAGCCAAATGTTGTGGCTGAGGGTAACACTGAGAATACCAAAGGATGAGATAGAAGAAGCAGGGTCAATCTCTTTCTAGGGACAAATATTCTGTAGACTATTCTTGTACAGATTGGCTGTACATTTCTGAATATAGGATGGAAATCCCTGTAGCCTTACCTGTGTGTAGTCCTGGCTGGTCCTGAATCACAGGAATAGTGTCCTATATGAGCTGTCCATTCGAAAGGATGGAGGAAATCCTTCAGATCCAGGCTACAAATTGCTGCAGCGCCGAGCTGTCTCTCATTTAAATGTCTGCCAGCTGAGATCTGCTCAGCAAACCTCCCACATCATTGGCTGATGGACAGCATAGCACTCATAGCACTCAGTACCATCCGCCCCTTTAACACTTCCCCCTTTAAGTCACACAGACTTCACTGCACAGCCACTCAGTACAGAGCACTGACATTCATCACACAACATACACAGAGATCTATAGGCATCCACAGGACATGTGCATCTGCAACCCTGACATGATTTAACTAGGTTTTATTATAAAGTTTTATGTATATTATTAGTATTATTATTATACACCCTCCAGCTTTCCTCCATTCAATTCAGCATCACTGTTCTGTTGTAAAAGAAATCACACATGGAAGGTCAGACTACAATAAACTGCTAGATAATTCTCACAAACGGTTGTGATTGTCTTGGATGAAAATCTGGTGTGTGCACAGCGGTCCCTCAACACCATTTAGCAGACAAGCAACTGGGGTCCACCTCTGTCATTTCCTATAGAGGGAGATGCAGCAGGGAGCCTCCTGCTCATCCTCCCCACTCCATCTTTATAGAACTGAACAGCACAATTAGAGTTAGAATTTGTATAGGTTAATACTTACTTAGGGTTAGACTTTGGGGGGCGGGGATTGAAATTAGGCAGTAGGGACTGTAATGTGTAATATGTTGAAGCTATAAGGTAAAAATAATACTGGGGTTAAGGTAAGGCACCAAGAAGGAGAGCTAAAGCGGACCTATCACCACAATTTTTACTTTATATAAAAAAAGTAGATAACACTTTATATAAACTAAAAATGTACTTGTTTTTTTTTAAATTCCTTTTTAGTGCGGCAGTAAAGACTGAATGGGAGTGCAGAGCTTTGGGCATGTGCAGAAGGAATAGCCTGAAGCCTCCCTGGTCAGGGGATGTACGGCACTAGGATAAGTGATATGACACAGTTTTCCTGAAAAGCCCCGATCGGGAATGCGCAGAAGGAGCTTTTATGAAAATATGAAAAATTACATATTCCACACATGTGCAGAAGAAGAAAAGCAGAAGAAAGAAGTAGATGGTAGATGAAGGCGCCAGGCGCTATCTGTGTGCCGGGTCAAAGAGGGTTCCGGAACCCAATCAAGGAGAGCTCTGAAGGGATTGAGGGCTCTGTGGAAGTAAAGGTAAGTGGGATTTTTTTATTTTAACAATAGTTTTGCTTTCAGGTTAGATACCAGGTTAGATGATATTTTATAACTGTAGGTAGGATACCTCAAAAGGGTAGGTCTATTTATCGTAACAATGGCAGTCTATAATTCTGCCTATTTTCTATGAGTCTAGCCTGGTATTTATACCCCTCCCTATAGGGCACATCATCACACAGTCTGGGCATACAATACCCAGAACAAATTAGCTTTAGATCTCACATATGCCTAAAGAAATACTGAGGTGGATAAAGGAGCACCCTCTCTTCACTGTGTGGTATGAAGTTGCTGCAGGGGGAATGCCCACCCCTGCAGATGGAAGAGGAAATAAATGGAGTGATGTCACCTGACCTAACCAGGAGACTACTGCAAAATGCACCCTGGGTGCTTAAGCTGGCAGTGGGCTATGACCATAAAGTTGGGGTATTGCTTTCATGAAACCTTGTTGAACCAAGACACATATGCAACCAGACACTTAAACATATGCATTTCCAATTGGGTCAATGCATATGTTTAAGATTGAATTTCTGTCACAACCTTTGAAACCCCAGACTAATACTGCATTGTTGGATCACGTCGCTTGTACAGAACATTATAGCTTTGCTCAACATCACAGAGCTTTGCCTCTGAAACCATTCAGGCGTATTGCTTTACTCTCTGAGAGTTCTTGGCCAGGTTTAGTTAGGAAGTGCCCACAGACTACAAAAATCTGGACTGGGTGACCATTCTCTTATGTCTAAGAGGGACTTTGAGTGCTGGAAAACAATGGTTTTCCAGCATCAGGAAACATTCAGTACAATTTCATTCCACACCATACAGTGAACACTTTGCTGTGTGCATCAAACTCGATACACCTTTAGACGGCTGAAGTTTAGGAGTGGTCGGAGGGTATCAGGAAAACTTTGATATGAATCCACTTTTTAGAGTTCACTAGGCAATGGCCTTACCATTCCAGAGATAGGGAAACAGATTGAAGTTAATGGACATTAAAAACAATTACACATTTGTATGTGTTCTCAGGACAAACATCTGACCAGAGATAAAATACATCAACAGAATATGCTTTAGGGTGTATCTACACTGGATAAGAACTTTGTGGTACCCAATCATGAGACCTGTGCTGTGCCGCATGCCAGTGTAGAGGAACACCATTTCATTTCTTTACTTTTCTTACATCAATTTGGTTTGTGTAAGTAGTGTTCTATGGCAAAGCAACAAACGTTTTTTTAATGAAGGAAATCTGCTGCCATTGCAAGTGGTCTGGCTGTCTTTTGCAAAATTACATTGTGACTCATTGACCTGGAACAAGCATGTATCCAGAGAAGCCAAAACTTGTGATATGTGCTCCAATTCAGTGACTCAGAAAGCATGAAATCCTTAGGATTGGCTTAAAATTCAAGCAACTAAAACTTTCAGGAGAGTTCAGCAATGGTTCATTTTTGCAGAATAGCTTTTCTTTCAAATATGATCCAACCCCTGGATTTCATAGATTATAAAGAGCACTCCATAGACAACTAATTAGTAATAACATTTAGGTATATTATGAGAGTCATTCACAATAATTAAATTGAATTGTATCAAAAAGACCTTTATTTAATCAGTAGTAATAAATCACACTGTGAAGTCGTTTATACAGGAGGATTATCTGCCAATAAAGATTTACTCATTGCCGTTTTTTAATGCCTCCTACTATTGCCACCTTTGGGCTGAATTTCACAATAAACATATATTGTCTAATGCAAAGCCATGTGTATTCTTACTTGAATTATGGTATAATTTATGTATTTCCTCCAGATCCGTGCAGTAATCTATCATAAAATCACTCCTGACTTTACCTTTGTGAAGGAATGTTTTCTAATAAACAGTCTGGAGCTCTCATTGTGCACAGTGGCCAGTTTTGTACCTGCGTGGAACTAGAAGACTTGCTGGGTCTCATCCATAAATCTGGTCTCTGAATAGTACCGATATCACTGCTTCAGTCACAATGTTATATGGGTTTGGAAAGGCATTTGGTACACACAAAGTAAATGAATATGTTTTGCAAAATATATTGCATGGTGGCTCAGGGGTTAGCACTGCGGCCTTTGCAGCGCTAGGTCCCAGGTTCGATCCCCAGCCAGGACATTATCTGCATGGAGTTTGCAGGTTCTCCCCGTGTCTGCGTGGGTTTCCTCCCACATCCCAAAAACATGCAGTTATGTTAACTGGCTTCTCCCTAACAATTGACCTTAGACTATAATAATCACATATGACTATGGTAGGGACATTAGATTGTGAGCTCCTTTGAGGGACAGTTAGTGACACGACTATGGACTATGTACCGCGCTGTGTAATATGATGGTGCTATATAAATACTGTATAATAATAATAAAAAATTTGCGATGCGTATTAAAAAATAAAATTAGGCTCCTTAATCACTGCATGTAACATACCCTATATTATAAATTAAAACAATTTTCCCAAATTGTATAATAAGAAACAATAATTAAACTTTATTAGAGATATCTAAAACATCTAAAATCACATTCATTACAACAGACACTCTAAAAACTTCCAGACACTTTAGAGACTCTCTTTGAAATATCAACTCTTCCCATTACTTTCTATTGCAGCAGAATTTTGACAGCCAGACCCTTGGGGAAAAACTGACTATAACTGAAATTTAAAGTATGTGTTGTGGTATTTGAGGATGAATAACCTCCCAGTACTTTCAACTGAGAGATTAGTTTGTGTTTATGTATTTTTTTAAATTAGGAGACTTTGTATGTGTCTGAGGCTCATTTTTCCCTTTTTGCAATTTGTTCTGTGTACACAAACTGAGTTTTGTCTTGTCTTGTACATGTACATGAGTTACATCCTAATTTGGCACCCAATATTTGAGGAAAGAAGACACAAATCTGGAAGAAGAAAAGTAGATGGCAGCTGTGTCAATGGAGAAGCAGAAGAGAATGTGGACCTGTAATTGGTGAAAGAGGAGAAACAAAAGTAAGGTTGCTATAATTATGATTTAAATGTAATTGCAAGGCTTCCTTAGCTCAAGTTCCCCTTTAAACTGATCAGTGAATATACCATGAGTGAGGAGATATGTGTCAATATGTGAGTCAAATTAATGCCAGGTTCTCCCACATGACTTGCCTCTCATTGGCAGCAGCACAGTTGTTATACTTTGAATACTTTGCTTTCTGCACCCTTTTTATATTATAAAAATAGTGATATACTCATATGGAGGATTTTCAACAAGCAAAGAGATCGCCCAGTGCAATAATAGTGCTTGATCATCTTTAATGCCGATATCTAGCCAACTAAACACCTGGAAAACATTGAAATACACAGATAAAAAGAATAAAAATGTTATTGTAGTTGTCAAAGAATACAGACAAACTCTTCGGACAGTTAGGAGGAAAACACCATTTTTTCTGTAATAAAATATACATTGGCAAAACCTACCTGCTCTTAGCTTGCTGACTGGACAGTGAAAGAGAATCAGCGGACTGATAAGGTCATCATAGTCCATTTTGTCAGCTCATTTGCATGTAGCACACCTGATTAGACCTCGGTATTGCCCCTTCTATTGTCAGTCTAATTCTATACAATAGGGGTGTCAAACTCTAATACACAGAGGGCCAAAATTAAAAACTTAGACAAAGTCGTGGGCCAACCTTGAAATTTATTGAAAAATTTGAGGAAGTTTTTCACAACTGGCATCACTTGGATGACAGCAGGCTACGCACAGCCTGGGACACCGCTATATGACACAAGGCCATGGGTCACTAAAAAGCCCCTTTAACTCCAAAAGTCTCCTGGCACCTCCCAAGTGTAGCTGAGGGGGAGTGCTTGAAATGCCAGACGTGGACAATGCGGAGCAAAATCCTATTAGTGGCCCACCGCTAGAACTCCCTCTTCATTAAAATAGTGCCACTAGTACAATTCCTGGCATTACTTGCATCTTTAAAACAGTCCAATGCAGGACCATGCATAGGCAGAGACCCCGCTGGTCTATAGACATGAGTGATGCTGGGAATTGTAGTAGCGGCGCTATTTCAATGCAAAGGCGGGACAGCTGCAATTCATATTTAGGATTCAATTAGGGGCCCAAAAAAAAAAAAGGACGTTGCAGGCCAAATTTGGCCCTCTGGGCCTGAGTTTGACACCCCTGCTATACAAGATCAAATACAGGAGTGCTAAGGTTAAAACAGAATATGGAACAGTTTGCAAAACTCATCTACTGAAAAGTTCCATATGTCTTTATTATGTTGTACCGTGCATTCTGTAGACTCAGACTAATGTTCTAAAAATCAGAGGATTAGTGAGATTTACTATATTGGATGTTTATGCGTGTTGGATGTCTGCATCTCCTTTCCACATGGTATGGAGGTCCACCAGTTGTCACATCATTTAGGATGGGCACACTGGAGATAAAGGAGCTGGTGAATAGAGCCACAAAAGCCAGCAGAACGTCACAGAAATCTGACACCCCAGGAAGTGTCAGATTCTGAAGATTCGTGTTGCTTCTATCTTTGCAGGTGAAAAATGATTGAAGTCACAGGTGATGTGATTGTTACTGCATGCTTTAGGTATGTATTTTAGAGGGGGTATTTAATTTTTGATGTATTAGAATGAAAATATAGAAACAAAATCACAGTTTATTTTAAAGCTTATTAAAAACTTTGCAATATATATTTATAATGAGTAATGGGAAAGCCCAGATATACATTTAAACTAATTTGAGAAAATTATAGTGTGCTATTTAGGTCCATTCACCTTTTTATTCTGGATGTAGGAGTTTCCAGGAAAAACATCAATCTATTGCCACCCCTATAAAGACCTATAGGTTGTTAACATGTCTTCAGTATAGGCCATCAGGGGGGTCCAGGAATGACACATTTTATTAATTCTTTATTCTGTGCTAGAATATGAACTGTAAGACGGGAAGTTTCATAACCGATTCATGCTGCAACATCCACCTATTACCTCCCCCTGAGAGTGCTGTACTCCCTGCATCTCTACTGCAGGTTTGGGAAAAACATGTGTTTAACACATGGGCATCATCTTCTCAGCCATCACTGGGTCAGGGCAGAGCAGTTAACATCATAAATAAACTAAACATGATCAGTTACTACATCCTCTCTGCTCTGGCTGAATTAGGGAGCAGCACAGGGGAATTCTAAAACACTCTTCAGTGAGCACAGGGAACTCACAGGATCAGTGCAGAGCTCAGGACATAATTCATTATGGCGATACAGCACTGACATTGGAGTATCTTCTTGTTATGAATGAATGCATCTTGGTGGTGTGCACCAATTCTCATATTTCTTATTAATTGATAGTAAATAATCTGGAATATGACGTAAACCCAAAATCATTCAGACATTTTAAAATGAACCAAGCTTTTAGTATACTCTATTTTTTATGTGAAGTAGATGATGTAACATTTACCGGTACATTACAAAAATTCTGGTACTTCTACCATGCTTGGTTGTGTTCATATATATCTAACACAGAATAATATGTGCTTCAACCTTTCACTTGTGATTTGTTACAATGAATAATTTAAAAAAGCAGACAGGGGACTGAAGAAAAGCTTACATCTACCTGCAGCAGACTGATGACATTATCTCAGTCTAGACAAAACCGTTAGACTGGAGCTCGATACCAGCATTTTATTATGAGTATATTTTTTCTTGAAAATATATACCATTGTTGTATATTTCAACATGCCAGGAGAATATTTATGCCAACTTGTAAGTTACTGAGTGATCCACTTTAATAGTCCACTAATAGAAATAGCTGGTGGATGCTCCAAGCCTAGAGTTGAGCTGTGCACATTTATGACTGTGGTAGGTGGCAAGATTCTTAATGGAACTGATGAGATCATTTTATTATACTATAAAGTGCTGTGAAAAGTGTCTGTACTTTTTCTGTAATGTTTGAAATTAAACCCATTCAAATAAAACTAATTACCTCTTTTTACACTGTTATGGTACAAGCTTCATTTAATAATTGAGAAATAGCCAAGTTATAAATATTTACTAGAGTACCTAATTAGAAATAGGATTATAATTACAACCAGGCTCATTAAACTTTTTGATGACATCATATCTAGGTAATCCCAATTGTATTTCATGTTTATTTTTGCATTAAGTTTGCCCGCTAATTTCAGAACACAAAATTAACTATAGAATGCAAATAATTGTTTTAGAAAATTCCTGACTACAGTTTACTTTTCATTTTGTGGAATTCATGTGAATGTTAGAACTTTAAAGCTAAACATAATATGTCCTTTATAAAACAGTTGATAAAAACATTTGGAAATAATGATAATAACACGTGTGTGTATATTTGATATGCCCTAAATTATTATTTAGTTTAATTTAATTTATCTTAAAATTGTACCAAATCCATCACCATATGCCCTCTGGTAGACCTACACTAAAATAGGATTTATAAGATGTGTTTTAAAAAGTATTATTTAATCCACTTTATATTTAAATTATATACATTATAAGATTATGGGTAAAGCTCATGTTTTTACTTTCCTGTTGCACTTCTGTAGAGAATCTGTCATTTAGCCATATGATTGCAGCATTACAACATTGTTGGTTAGTGGGTTGTCATAATTGTCTTTACTTTGTCATAAATGTCTTTACATTACTGAATTGTGTGATTGATGGTGGATTTAAGTCTGGGGACATAAATGATCTATTTAAAAATGATAAGTATATAAGTTTATGCTTTTTTTAAATTTTAATAAATCACATTTTTACATGGAAATGGGTACGTGGGCTAGTGTACCTCTGTACTCATTACCTGGGTGAGGGGCAGATATCTGAAAACACCTTTACTAAGGACTCAGGACAATAAACACCCCCATCAAAATCCCACATCCTTTTTCAGGGGACTTACTGTGGGTAAGAAGCCCTGTCCCTCAACATTCCTTGAGGCTTGGTATTGTACAGGGAAATGGGAGTGTATAATCCATGTCCTCCTTTTCCTGGACCACTCAGACTGCAGAAGTCCCGGCTCCTTGTGCCTTTTTATGTGATTTATTTATGTAAAAATTATCTACTTTTTTGGGGGAGGGGGTTTAAACCCCGTTTTAAAGAAAAAAAGAGTACAGCCCTTCTACTTTCTTTTTTGATTGCCCTGGCAATCAAGACTGAATGGCAGCGCAAAAGGAGCAGCCCGAAGCCTCCTGGGATGTATGACATATGTATTCTGGGAGGCTTCTGGATGCTCCTTTTGCGCATGCCCAATCTCAATGGGGAAAATAAATGCACTCTTTGTTTCCCCATCTATGTCACCTGATCTCGCGCCTGCACAGTGCAAGATCGGGTGATGTACGAAGAAGGAGGAAGAAGACCAAAAAAGATGGCGGTGCCCCAGCGCGGAAAAAGTTATGTTTACCCAAAAAGGTTATGTTTTACCCAATTGTGAAGTATCACACTATATTATATATATATATATATATATATATATATATATTTGTTATATTAATATTAATAATAATATAAGTATATACAGGCTTACATATGCATTTTTTTGTTATAAAGATTGGTAGAGTATGAGGTTCCCCATAAAAGAGCCATGAGGTCAGACATTTATAGATTGTATGAAAAAGAATTGAAGTAACTCTTGTATGTCATGTATATTGGATATGACTATTCCATATTGCATCCCCTGTCTGATAAACAATTCTCTAATCCATGAAGCGCCGGGACCATCTCTACAGAGTCAAGATACAAATCTATAAACTTCATTAACAATCACTGTTTTTTCTTTTTCTTTTTGGACTATCTCATAGGAATGTGATACCATCTCCCCCCATTGATATTGTTATTGTATTGTCTTATTTTTACTCCCTTTTGGGTGTTAATGTTATATAACTGTTTAATAAAAATACATGTAAATAACAAAAAGCAGAACCGAGTTAAAAAGTAAAAGGAATAGTAATTGTACCTAAGCAGTACCCAAAAATAGTGAGTCTTTTTGTACCTCTTAGCCTTATATCTGCTGTGTGAGTTCTAAGGCATTGATGCTTCTGATTGCTAATCTCGGGAGATTTGAGATGGGATTTGGTGATATCACTATTGTGCTTCTCATTGGGGTTCTTGCTGGAGACTTCCCAACTCTTTTTTTTTTTTTGCAGTAAACCTTTCATCCAGCCTCCAAATTATGTATTTATTATTTTAAAGAGCTAATATAAAGCAAAAATGTAGTTAAATAAAATGCATCAGTTTAGGCAGTCCTTGGCAGATTTATGGCAAAGGTGTGTAGCCTACAAAAGTTGGGAGGTATACTGCTACTACCAAGACAGAGACGCTGTGATAAGTTCAGACTAGCAGTTTTTGGAAGTGGTTTTAATGCTTAAAACTGATTGCAAAAAACTGTTAATATTGGATCAAAATTTGGATCCATTTATTAGCTTTTATTTGACAGGTGGTAGACATTGCTGCACATCTTTTGGATGCTATATATAGAAGACTGGTAATGCCACCTCCAAAGGCTTGGTTTGTAGCCACTTGCGAATACTTAAATATTTATATCTAAATCTATGAAAAAAACTAATTGCACCACTCTTTTGCAGCTGCATGCAAATACTGGAAAAAATGCAAGCCGTTACCGTCTGTTACTGCTCAGGGGAAGGAAATGCTGCAGTAAAATTCTGAACATATCCTAAGCCAGATATGGGGCAAAGATCAGCTGCATGGAGATTCAGACAATATTCATGACTAGTATTTTACCATCTTTAGAGGGTCAGTTCCAATTTAAGTGGCTGTATAACTATTAAGTTTACGAGGACAGTAGCCAAAACAAACAAAAATCTTTCCACTATTTTTACAAGAGGCTGCATTATTTCTTGATTGCGAAGAAGTCTGAATTTGTACCACTACTTTTGCCCAGTATTTCACAGCTGATACAGGTGACCCACAAACAAAATTTAGTGCTTTTCTTTTTTTTGAGCTGTCATTTAGGGTGAATGTTGAGACCCACCCGGTGTGTATGTGTTGCTTTCTCCCCAGTTGGATCAGCAAGGAATCACTGCAGAAAACACTGTCTGCAAGGCACAAGAAAGAGGGCAACACATGTAAGCAGGTGAATGTTTAACAGGGGGCAGGGGGGCTGTATCCACTAAAGCAATCAGGAGAGATCTCATGTGTAACATCAACCTTGAATGGAGCAGTGGAGCCAGACATAATTACTAAGAAAGTCAGATACTGAACTGCATATTTGTTAGGACTTTTGTAGATAAAAAGCAGCATTCTATCTAGTGAATTTAGATTGAATTTGAGGTTCTTCTGGGTTCTTTCACTGGTGCTTTTTTTTTCTAATCTCCATCTGACCTTCCATAAAACTGCATCAAGCTGCCTTTCGAATTCCTTTTAGTAATATGCAAAAAAAAAAAAAAAAAAAAAGCAGTTCTGATGAGAACTAATATACTTGTACACAAGCCACTAACAGCAGTAGCTGGCTGTTCACTAAACAATGTTTCTTATAATAGAGAATTGTGTAGACACAAACATTAAAAATAACAAAGAGGAATAGGGGAAGAAGAAAAAGAAAGGAGAGACTTATTTTAGGCTTATTCGTTTAAGCAGATAAAAACATTAAACTTTTATTATCAATTGCACTAAATATAGATGTATGGAAATAAAAAATAACATAATAAACAGAAAGAGACATATGAAGCTTGTAATAACAAGTTCCAATAGTACATGTCAATTGTTACAGGGGATCAGTGATGGTGAGTAACATACGTGAACATTGCAAAGTCAAAACGAGAAGTCTAAAACCCGACGGTTTTGCCTAGATTGGCTTCCTCAGGGGACAATGAGACTTGAATTATAGTACTGCGATAAATAATATTAAAATGTTGTCTCAAATAATTAAAGTATTCCATTCAGGGGAGAAAAAATAGCATACAAATCAATTTATAATCAGACATCTAGGAGTTAATTCCAGTGGGGAATATACCTATATATATATATATATAGTGTAAATTACAATTGAGGATCATATATGGTATATCAATAGGCTGAAACATGGTTTCCCAGAAGAATATAATATATACACGCAGTACTATAATTCAAGTCTCGTTGTCTCCTGAGGAAGCCAATCTAGACGAAACGCGTTGGGTTTGAGACTTCTCGTTTTGACTTTGCAAAATATACGTATGTTGTTCACCATCACCGATTCCATGTAATGATTGACATGTACTACTAGAACGTGTTTATTTTACAAGCTTCATATGTCTTTTTTTGTTTTTTTTTATGTTGTTTTGTATTTCTTTACATTTACACTATATGTAGTGCAAATTGATAATAAAAGTTTAATGTTTTAATCTGCCTAAACGAATGTGCCTAAAAGAAGCCTCTCTTTTCTTTCTCCTCTTGCCCTATTTCTATTTGTTAATTTTACAATTACCAAGCTTGGCACCATCTAGGTTCACCTAGTTTAGAAAATCAACCCTCCCCCTCTTGGTGTCCTTTTTTCAGTAGTTGCGATCTGAACATTATTATTGAACCAACATTATGAGGAGTTAGAGGTAAAATATCTACCTGGCTTATAAATAGGAACATTTTAATCAGTCAACTGGAAAAGTCCATCCAGCTATCCATCTTATTGATTAATTGTCTTTGAATGCTTGGGCAAGAGATATCAGAAGATGTCAGGGAGGAACCATAGGAGAATTTACAAAGCCATTCAACATAGCCCTCAATGTGGAGAATAGAATGTGCTA
Source organism: Pyxicephalus adspersus (assembly GCF_032062135.1). Classification (NCBI taxonomy): domain Eukaryota; kingdom Metazoa; phylum Chordata; class Amphibia; order Anura; family Pyxicephalidae; genus Pyxicephalus; species Pyxicephalus adspersus. The sequence continues at coordinate 22,272,341 of NC_092869.1, read as the reverse complement.
CTAGACTTCGCTCTACATTTCTAGTTTGAATAAAAACTTCACTCAAGGTTCACAGGAAGTTAAATCAGTTGGTAGTTAAAACAGATTCACTGGGAAACCTATTGTAACCTAAAGAGTGGCTTGTGTTGCAAGGTCCTATTGGAATGTAAGCTAAAGAAGACAGTGGGATTTCTTACTTTTAAAGTAGTTATATTCAAACACCATAGCAAACTTTTATCAGCCTGGAAAGCTTGGCAAACAGGGAGATTGTCCTATTGAGTCTGCTATCTTCTGATCTGGTGAGATTGTCATGAACTCAGTTCCTATTTATCCCTCATTTAGATGCACTGTCTCTGTCTTTAGAACCAAATCTCTTTGTCTCTTCTTTTCTTCAAACGTCCTTTTTGTAACTATGGTGTAAAGATCACTTGAATGACCACATGATTGGCTGTACACCATGGGTATGTATTTTGCCCAGATATTCAGTGCTAATAGATGTCCCGCTTTCCCATCTGAGAAAGGTGCGGTATTGACACTAAGTCAATACTCTGAAAAGAGAAACACTGAAATGCGTAAAAGCTGCATTGGAGAGTCCTGGGGAATGGACACAACCCCAAATAAATGAAAAAAAGGCTTGTTTAATGACCTGCGAAGTTAGATAGAGAAACATACTGTTATTTTGCCGGGCATTGGTGATTCCAGGGTATCTCTGATGTCTCTACATGCAGCAGAAACTACTGGTCCATTTCCTAGCTCTGGGGCCATAGGGTAGCTGTGGCTGTAGTTACTTTTTTACCTAATCCTAATTTAAACTCTTCTTTATCATTCTTACAAAAGAAATTTAGTTTACATGAATACCATGAGTAACCCTGAAATACCCTTATGTCTGGTAGCTGAGATAAGTAGAATTCTTCCCACAATGCAGCACTTGGCATATAAGTGGTCTGTTGGTGGTCCCAAAGTACAGTATGTCAATATGAATCTGAAGCATGCCCCATCCTATGCAAATGCAGGCCTTATCTGCCCTCAAACAACATTTGAGGTGGAAATATTTTGTAATACAATGTTTAAATGGTGTTGTATGAATCGCACAAAGTTTTTAAATTTGTACAGTTAAGAAGATGGTTTGTAAGAATATATGGTTTTCATGCTTAATTGAACATTTTTATTATACCTTTAAACTCCCAGTTTTTCTTTTGGATATTTTTTTGCAGAATATCAGTAGTGAGGGATGTGTTAGTGTGGAAATGGCCATCTTAGTAGAGACAGGGCTTTACTTCTCATGTCCCAGGCTCCAGCAAAGAGAAAAGTGAGAATTTCTAAATGTTCCCTCCAACATAGCAAATCTACAGTTCACTTAAGTTCCGTTCCACTTGGACTAAATCAACAATCATGAACAACGTCTGTTCACAAACACTTGAGATTACTCAGATTTTAAAGGACATTACAAAGAGTCACATATGAAGAGTAAAGACTTTATTGCACCTACATTTTTTAATATACAATTCTGACTCTATAGTAGTGAGCCATCTCTACAGGCAGGCACAGGTTCACTTAAGGAAAGGAGAACTGATTTTCTCTACGTCTTAACACTGACAGTGTTTGGCAGTAACCAATTGGTTAAACTTCCTCTTAAGGATGCACAGAAAAAAAAGAAAAAAAGCACAAGTAAAGATACCGTTCCCCTAATTTAACAGAAAGCAGAAGTCTATATTTTTTATTATCTATGACAACATAATGTTATAAATCCAGCTGTTTCCCATTCACAGGTCTATAAATAATAAACATGCTGCCAGTCAGTGGGGCTCTGGAGCAGTAGATAGGACGCCACGCTGGATCACAGCAAAGGCGGCTCACTCATTTGGTTCTGCTTATTCCTCTTCTTCACCAGAGAAATGTGGAACAGACTTCTTGGCTACAACATTGTCCAGTCTCTGTCCCTGCAGGTATGGATTCACCATCTGGAAGTAGGAACAGTGGGTGGTGAGAGGGAAAATGGAAAACACAGTTTAATATGTAAATGTTAGACACATGATAATATTGTATCAAAATATTAAAGATAACAAATATCCAAGAATCCTCAAATAAGTTTCCATCTCAGATAAGGAGGTTATATACAAACCAATAAAATGCAGCAGATCTGTGACATTAACAAGGTTTTGAATATAATATAATTGTAGTGCACAGAGGTTTTCCAGTATACTAAACATTTTGTATGCATCCTTATAGCCAGACATCTACCAGTCAAAGATCACAGTTGAATTTTCTCAGGCAATTCTTCCTGATGTTTTATAAAACGGACTTTGCAGATTTGTATTTACTGTCCTGGCCATCTCTTCAAAAAAAAAATCACCTGATAGTAGTAGCTTGAAAAAATCTTCAAAAGCAAAAAAGTTATATTTATTTGTCTTCCACCAGCAGTGTGCAGGCAAGGGGGGTATCACATTCCTTCCACTAAGATTCTGGGGAATGCAGAGCGGAATTAACTGTAGCGTGTCTTCTTCCAAGATTTGCATCTAATTTGCATTCGCCAGAAATCTTGGAAGGATGGTCACATTACACACACTAATGCAGATTATGGGGTAAATTAAGTATAAATCTATGGAAGATAGGGGGTATTTCTCTCCTCACTTCTAGGTATATAGTGTGGAGCCACCTCTCAACATATTGGCAAAATTACTTAGAGACAGTAAAGAAAGAGGTTTGAGGCTCCTGTGTTTGTGTAAAGTCATAATTATGTATTTTTACACATTCGATCAATACATAATTACAATAAACAAGTATTCTTGTTTTACCCTAGTTCTGTGAACACTTCACAGAACTCTGGTATCTCATGCTATACATTGGTGCTAAACATAGGTGCTCTACTTATATATAAGTTCAAAATGACCGTATTTGTTGTACACGCTGCAACGCGTTTTGCCACAAATAGGTTTCCTCAGGGATACCTCAGGGTAAAGAATTTTATGGTCTGTACATACACATACAGTAATATGTCAAAATCACATTGCAATGCATCTACATGTATTCAGTCTAAATTATTCATTATATCTTTAAAACCACATTTTTGAAGCAGATCACTAGAACAAGTCTATATTCTAGATATTGTGGTTACCATTATATTGAAAAACAGTAATAGTAAAATGTAACTGTAATAAAATATAGTGACATATACATACATAAATATAAATATGCATCATACCACTTATAATGTATTACTGTAACTAGATTATTAAAAGTCTATTAGTGATAACCAAAAATGGGAAAAAGGTTTCATGTATTACTTATGGAAATCAAATATAGGAGTAATATAAGTAAGTGATGATAAGAACAATGGGTGAAGATTTGATGAAGTATCAGCTGTGGTAACTGCTGTGTACAAATGAAATACATTAGACAAAGTCTTATGTATTACTATGTATGTAACATGTATTATTTAAAGGATATACACTAGGGATCATAATGGTACATACCAAAGAAGAAAATTGCTGCAGTATATGTTTATAAGGTTGATGTTATGTATACAAAAGAGGTATAACATCCCTCTTGTATGGTTAAAGATTCATCCGTCAGTCTGTGTTCACATTACATGAAGACAAGACTGTGCCTTCCAATTTCTAAAAAGAAATATATTTACTACTACATATCCTTTTCAGAAATTGAAAGGCACAGTGTATTTGTAGTGTTTATTTGTACACAGCAATTACCATAGCTGAGACTTCATCAAATCCTCACCCATTGTTCTTATCATCACCTATATTATTCTTATATTTGATTTCCATCACTCATATGTAAGTAATACAAGAAACCTTTTTTTCCCCATTTTTGGTTATCACTAATAGATTTTAATAACCTATCTAGTTAACGTAATACGTTAAAAGTGGTATGATGAATATTTATATTTATGTATGTATATGTCACTATATTTTATTACAGGTAAATTTTACTATACAACCTTACTGTTTTTCAATATAATGGTAACCATAATATCTAGAATATAGACGTGTTCTACTGATCTGCTTGAAAAATGTGGTTTTAAATATATAATGAATACATGTAGATGCTAGGTCAACTCTAAGCTACCCATGAATACAGATAATTGTCTAGTAATTTTAGCTAACTAAAGGAATCAGAGCAAATAAACAAACTTATACATACAAATACATAATATTTTAGTGAAAAGTAAACTTGATATGTCTGACTGTTTTTTAAATTAAAGCTGGTTCAGAAGAGTTTGAAAGATCCTTGTATGGTAGAAAATTCCTGGTAAATAATTAGATTTTTATCAGTGCTAGCATACCAGTGCTTATCCAGTAAATTCATGAAATATTAGGACATTTTATTAATCGCTATCGTAATTAGTGTTAAAGTAGGAGAAAACTCTTTGGACAATCCCTTGAAGTAACATAGTTGTGATGTGAACTCCAGGATTAAAGGATACAAACTGGGATACATTCAGTAAAAAACTGAGAGGCTTGTAAGCCTAAACCAGAAGATGTTGGTTTTTGAGAGTATTCAATAATAACTCTGTTATGTCATTGTTGAATTCCTAAGGTACTTAGCGAATTAGAATATTCACTAAGTGCTAACAAACAGATACATCTGTCATTTGCTTTGTTTTTCTTCCCTAGTAAGGTTAGCATATATTGTGACTGCATAATACACAAAGGATAGCAGAGATTTTACTGTGTCGTGTTCTTGTCCAGCTAACAATATTAAAAATGCATAGGTGATCCGTTAACACCGTGTTAATACTCCATGTTAGTTTACAAAGTTAATTTTCCTCAAATGATTCCCAAAGAATGAACAGGAAGTTTGCAGAAATCCCAGGAACAATGGTAACAGATGGCAATAAAACCATTATAGTGGTTCTGCAGGGTCCTTTCCTAGTCTTTACAATAAAATGTTTGTATGTACATGTACTTTTAGTTAAAGCTTTTAGTTTGAATGAATTGAAAACATGGCTATGAAACTAAAATTATACACATTTTGCTCAATTACAAAAAGTAAGTAAGTAGTGTTACCCTTTTCTTTCTCTGGGATGTTCCTTTAATCTTCTCCAACAGTAACTTCTTATTCTGTATAAAGATTAAAAGCGGCATAAATTGTAACGTTATGAAAGCAGTATAGTAATAATGCAAAGACTAAACTCATCCAACAAAATTTCATACCATCCCTCCAGCTACCAATCAGTCCATACTCTGATTACAGCAGAACAAGAGAGTCATAACCCCAACTCTTGATTTAATAATTCATAATAGTGAATAAAAGGTGCTAGTCTAGGAGAAAAACCCAACTATGAGGTGTAGTGAAGCTTCTGACTCTGGCTTACATAACCAGCACTTGCTTTTTTTTTGCCTGGACGCTCCACTTTCCAGCCATTCCCCTTAACCTCCTTCAACTAAATGTAAGATTACAACAAATAGAATAATACAACAGACCCTTGGTATCAGTGCTGTGGGTTCTGAAGATAAATAGTGGGTTGTAAAGTAATATGGCAGGCTAGCCTTTTCATTGGCTAGGGGGAAACCTAACAAACCCATGTTTACTTTGTCAGTCAACAGGATTTCATTATTAGGTCATAGTGGTAATGTTGGGCCCAGTTGAGTATTTTGTAAAAGTGACACAATATTCATTTTTTTTAAACGCACAGGAAAGCAGAATGGGTGGATGTAAAAGGGGGAGGGGACGTCAAGCAAAACGTCAAGAACTGCCCTGCAGTTATGGGTTTTCTCCACTCATCATAAATGAAGTGGTAAAGCAAATACTAACCAAAACAACAAATCCTAGAGTAATTATATTATTTAACCATTGATATTACAGCTCAACAAATAACATTTTTTTCACTTGTCAAGGTTTTTTACAATATATACTTAGTGTATTTCAGGTCTGCTGAATCCAGAAATGACATCAGTTTCATTAAATTGGCTCTAGTTCTAGTGATACAGGAATCAGAATAGACAATTTTACCAACAACAAATGTTAAAAGCATATTATTATCAATCTTTATTTGCACCGGTGTTTTGCATTTTATATATTTAATGTAGCATTATTTTCAGGAAACTTTAGGTTGCCTTATTTTTTTTCATTCATTTTGTTTTTTTTACAGAAATTTAAGTTCTTCAAGAAGAAGATGTTTAAATGACCCTAGAGTATTTTGCTTCATTAGTGGTGAATATTCTCAGCAAAAACAGAGAAGAAACATTACAGAAGTTGTGAAACAAGCATATCTTGCATATTTTGGTATTAAACCGAGGGACCAAGATAAATATTGGGTTCCCTATATGGTATACAAAACTTGTGTAGAGTGTCTACATCAGTGGAAAAAAGGGAAAATTGAAAAGTTTGAAATTTGGTGTACCTATGGTATGGCGAGAGCCCAAAAATCATCATAATGATTGTTAATTTTGTGCTGTGAATGTAAAAGGTTTCAATTGTTACAAGAAAAACAAGTAGGAGTACCTTGATTTGGAATCAGCAAGTCGACCTGTGCCGCATGGTGCTGATGATCCCATACCAGTGTTCAGTACACTCCCTGATATTCCTGTATCCAACATGGAGGATATACAGGGTTTGGAGTGTAATTCAGGAGTTAGCAGTGGAAATGAATTTGAAGGAGGAGTTTCATCAAACCAGCTGTTCTCCCAAGAAGAGCTCAATGATTTAATAAGTGACCTAAGTCTGTCAAAACAAGCATCTGGACTTTTAGCATCCAGGCTAAAAGAAAAGAACTGTCCGAGACCGGAAGCTAAAATAACGGTTTATAGGACAGGAGAGGTGACACTCCTACCATACTCGAGACATAATCCTACCCCTGTACAAAGCATTGGTCAGATCACATCTGGAATATGCAGTCCAGTTTTGGGCACCAGTTCACAAAAAGGACATTGTGGAATTGGAAAGAGTGCAGTGAAAGGGTAACTAAACTAATAAAAGGATTGTAGGAGCTCGGCTATGAGGAGAGATTAGCTGAACTGAATCTATTCTCCCTTGAGAAGAGACGTTTAAGGGGGGATATGATCACCATGTATAAATATATAAATGGTCCATATAGAGAACTCTCTTCCCCATTATTTATTTTGAGATCATTACAAAGAACAAGAGGGCACTCTTTGCGTCTGGAGGAAAAGAAGTTTAAGCTCCAGATAAGGAAGGGATTCTTCACTGTAAGGTCTATGAAAATGTGGAATCGGCTCCCTCAGGAAGTAGTTTCAGCAACTACTATAGATTGCTTTAAGAAAAAGCTGGATGGTTTTCCAGAAACACAGAATATAACTGGGTATTAAGGCTTTAAAGTAAAAATAACAGTGACTGTTGATCAAAGGAACATCCGATTGCCCTGGTAAAGCAAATTGTACCAGAAGTGTTTTTGCCTTCCTCTGGACCAACTATGTCCATAGGGTTTTATATCTGGGATTTCCTTAGTGGTTGAACTTGATGGGCTTATGTCTTTTTTCAACCTAACCCACTATGTTAACTATGTTTCAAAGAAGATGGAGACTTTGTGTACTGTTGTAACATCCCTGGACTACTAGCCCATATGGGAGTACCACAATACCGAGCAGAAGATTGGTGGCTTTTTATAGACAGTTCTTTTTTGAAGTTTGAAATCTGTTTTACTACATAATAGCAACTGCTATGCATCGATTCCAAGTAGTCACTTAACAAAACTTAAAGAAGAATATGAAAATATTCAAATGGTCTTACAAAAGCTTTGCTAATATAAACACCAATGGTCCACACGTGTTGATTTCATTAACGAGCCAATGGTTGACAAAGAAAAAAATCATTCTCCCTCCACTACACATAAAGTAGGGATTAATGAAGCAAATTGTTAGAACTCTGAAGGCCGGTGATTGCTTCAAATACATTTGTAGATTTTTCCCTGGATTGAGTACTGAAAAATTAAAAGCAAGAATCTTTGATGGACCCCAGATTTGGAAACTGATAAATGATTTGAATTTCACAAGTTACATGACTGACACTGAAGCTTCTGCCTGGCACAGCTATGTCATTGTTGTCAAGAACTTCTTAGGTAACCATAAAGCACAAAATTATGAAGAACTGGTACAAAACTTGCTCTTAAACTTTTGCTCTTAAATTTGGGTGCTACTATGAGCATAAAGGTACACTATCTTCATGGCCATTTGCAAAAATTTCCAGAAAACCTTGGTGATTTCAGTGAGGAACAAGGGGAGAGGTACCATCAAGATATAAAGATGATGGAGGAAAGGTATCAGGGCAGATGGAATAGCAACATGATGGCAGACTACTGCTGGAGCCTTCAACGTGATTGTCCTGATCATCAGCATAAAAGGAAATCATACAGATTGAGTTTTTCAATTACTTCTTTGTGATTAGTTCTGTAAATATACTAAATATAGAATATATTGGCATTAAGTATTTCAAAATTTAATTTTATGAACGTAGGCATATCTAGTTTAATTGTGCTTAGTTTTCATGTTTCATTACTTTTCTGTGAGGTCATTAGTTCAAAAACTAGAGCCAATCTAGCAAAACCAATACCATTTTTGGAATCTGTGCATCAAACATAACCTAAAGTGACTTTATTTCTGTTTGGCAAAAAAATGTTTGTTGACCGGTGTATTGTATTATTACTACTACAAATACTAATCTTAAATAAAAGGAAATAATTGCAACCAATTTTCATGAGACTGTGAAAGTTATTCAGGTCAATAAGGAAAAGAGCACTGAGTCACCAGTAGATGTGTCTGTAATTTCAAAAGATTTAGAAATGTCTAGCTTACTGTCAGACAATTATGCATGGGTTGTCAGCTTCCAGGAACAGCACACAGTTTCACCAGGAAGAAGTATTTCAATGATTAAGATAACAAAAATCTGAACTAAATTCCTAATAATTAAACATTACACAATCTGCATGACCACAACACTGTACTAGACAATAATTAGACAGGATGGGATTCATATTTCCTGTCCCCTGAGCCAACTGTGTTATGCCACCACCATCTTATCCAAGTTGACTGGCTTGTCCTATGCTGACTTTACCAAAATTAGCCCTTAAAAAGCAGAATCTTGGTAAATGCATTTTTCAAGTTTAAAAAGATGCAGCTTTCTTATAATCAAAGGTTAAACTATAGGTTGTAACCGTTTTATAATACTTTGTAGAAAGGAAGACTAAAAAACAACCATAGCATGATATAACACTTTAATATTGCATGCACCCTTTAAAAATTGTATATTATTTAACCTACAGCTACAGCATCTGCAATAGTACGCAAAGCTGCATTCCCAGGTATAAAAAGTTATGTTTTGTCTTAGCAGCTCTACAGGGAATATACAATTAAGGCATCTGTAATGAATTCCATTCGAGTTGTTTCTTGGTGAAGATGCTCACCAACCATCCCCATACAATGTAGAGAAAGCTAATTATTTATATTGTTGGGGCGGTGACTCTTCTGGAGTAGTTAACTTTTCTGGAGAGTTCTTATGTTAGGCACATTGCAAGTAAATAAAAATAATTAATGGAAGGATTATGAGTGCGAGTAAGTAATAAACATACTTGATTTTTCTGTACTTTGACCTCTAGTGTTTTAAATTAGTGACAAAGTCACTTTAAATTGAATCACTTGATTCTCTCAACCATGTATGGAGGCCCAGGGTCCATAGAGCATGCATCTCCAGGTATGATGTGTGCACTTGACCTTTCCTCCCAAATAGTTTTCTCTTTCTATTGACACTGACATACACTCTTTCTTAATATAGATATATTAGGAATAATAAAATATAGTGTAAAAAATTTTTGTGACATCTAGAAGTAGGATAGCTTCTTCTACCACTAAGCAAACTGGCACTAAAACTTTTAGAGACCACAAGAACTTTCTGATTTATTAAATATACTGCATGACCATGATTAAAAGAAGACAAGAAACCAGCTCATGTCTTTTATAGCTAATAGAAACAATATATGGCCTATGTATGTTTAAATAGTTTAATAGCAGTATTTTACCAGGCAAATGGATGACAGATATTAATTGACAGAGTGTTTTGATGATAGAATTTTCTCTCATTATACCCAAGAGGACTGAATGATCTGGAGACAGTCACACTGATCTCATTCCTTTATGTTGTGTCTGATCTCGATCTTGGTCTAAATCTGGGGATACTTTTAATAATTTAGGACCATTAGAAGGGGTTCAAAAGAATTTTTCTCCTTAGGGATTTAGTTCTGTGCAATTCTCACTGTCATGTCTGGACTGAAGGATTATTTCATAGAAACTAATAGAAAAATAAGATCCACACAAGGAAGTAAAAAGTAAAGTAAATTGTTATACTATATATTTACCTTGTGTTGGGATTATATAGGGGAATTACTGCTTCTTAGTTCTAATATGTAGAATTCATATCTCAGTTTTTATTACTTAGGCTTAGATTCATTTTTATTTACTTTACAGTAAGTACAGTTTTAGAGATGTGTTAGTTCTGCTTCTTAGGGCTCGCTCACAAGGACAGTATTACAGAAGTTTACTGCTTAAATAATAATTAATATGAGAAAAGCACTATTATATTGACATTAATAGGAGTGGTTAAATAGACTCTTATTGCAGGCAGTTAGCAGGCAATACAGTGCATTGCTAATATGCACTTTATAGCATTTCATGGTGGCTGCATTTATTGACGGCTTTAATAGAACCTAACTAGGAACGCCATAGGAAGAACCTGTTAAATAGTTTGCAAGTGTTTTTTTAAGGATTTGAATGGATTATTGAAGAATTTAGAAGGAAGAAGAACAAACATACGATGTGTTTCTGCTTCCTATACACTTCCAGTTCCTGTGCAAGAACACTGCATTGGTGGACCAACACTGCTATAGTGGTTATGAGGCATTTTTTAAAAATATATATATGAATATTGTAAATATTCAGATGCCCAATCATATATGTTGAGATTTCATTCAGATGCCCATCAACAATTATGCCCATCATAATTGTTGAGACCTTGGGAAAAAAGGAACAATAGATCTCTATTGCAGTGCTATGACAATCACTTGAGCTAGAAGTGACTTGGATGAGCATCAAAATGTTTTTCAATGTCATAAAAAAGTAAAGCAAAATATCAAAATTTAACCCCCCAGGTAATTTTAAATAATAAGTATTTTTTAAATGTCAAAAAATACTTTGGTGGTCTGGTCCCACCCTTCTGCCACACGCTCGCACTGCCCTGCTTGGCCGGCATCTGCTTCCTCTGCTCGTTGGCGTCCCCAACGTTCACAAGCCGGGGACGACGATGCCGGGCATCGCTGGAGGGGGCCACGGGAACATGGGGACCAGGTTAGGACTTGAAACTCCCTGACAATTCCACCCTGAGTGTGGCTCGGGGTTACCGCTTTTAGTATGGATAGTTCTCCTCGAGCCACACTTGGTTGGGAGGTTAATCAAAAGTAATTTTGGGTACCTTGATAATGATAATTTTCCTAGGAAACCTGATAGGGCAATCATTGCACATTATAAAATAAAGAATACAGATTGTCTCGTGCCTGGAAATGACAGAAAAAATATTGAAAAAAGGAGGGAAAAGTTTTAACACACACAATATCTAATAAATGTGTACCATACAAATGATATATACTACCTACTTGTGGCTTAACACTTATTCAGATACACTTTAAATGAATGTAGGTCAATACGGGCATGCACAGTGCTTAACCAGAAAACACATTTTATTATAAATATTAATCAAGTCACGTTAAAAACCTTAGTGGCCATTTCAAGTCCCAAATGGCTTTTTGGCTAGGCATACACTATGCAATTTTATTTTTCAATTACTATTTAAATGATCATTACAATCTATTTACATAAATCCTTGTGGTAAACTACAAGTATCAGTGATAAACTACAAGCACACCATTTCTCCATAATTGAGCTGAATTAATATTCCACCATTGGGCCCGATTTAATAAAGCTCCCCAAGGCTGGAGAAGATACACTTTCATCAGTGAACCTGGGTGATCCAGCAAACCTGGAATGAATTGGATGAATGGAATGCTATTTGTTAGCAAATGTTTTCAATCCTGGACTAAATCAATTTCAGAGTTGCTGGATCACCCAGGTTTAATGATGAAAGTGTATCTTTTCCAGCCTTTGAAAGCTTTAATAAATCAGGCCCATTGTAATTACATCATTATATCTCAAATCAAGTGTAACACAAGAGGTGGTTTTGATTTTAATACAATATTTAACCAATACTCAAAAAACACTGTGCACAATCAATTTTCAATCAGCGTTCTATACAAATATTGATAATCAATAGGATTGTAAATAGAATTGTTTTGATTTGTTTTTTGAACATCTATGTGACCCAAAATAATACACAGCATATGGCCCACTATAGTAACTGGGGGCCTAAAGCCTATGAACTGGTGCTGGCCAAAATGCAAAAGCAAATTTGGAAAGGCATTACACAGAAAATTACCTATTGTTTTCAAACACTCCCGTTTATCTTGTTTTTGAATATATTGAAGATATTCAACTGATGTTCCAAGACAAAAGCTAGGATCTGGAACCCTGAATTCCGGACTATTAGAGTACCATACCCCACTAAAACAATGTGTATATATATATATATATATATACCCACACAGAACACATAGGAAGTTGAACAAAGCATGAAATTTATTAGAAAAAAAATAGAATATATCTATACAATTTTAGTGGTGTTACTTCTTTCCCATGTTACACTATATTATTTACCTTAATGGTGATACAAATACACAATTTCCTTATCTACTGATATGCATTAAACTGAATACATTGCAGATGCATATATAATTGTATGTAATGTACAAGTGAAATCCTTCACCATATCTTTTTTTACTCTAGTGAAAGTTGCTGAATTAACTGTCGAGATTAAAGTCACCAAAACAATAGGAAATACTAGAAAGTCAGAAACTTCCCTTTCTTCAAGTTGTATATTAAACATTTATGTTAAGGTTCAGCAGACTTTTGAAAAAGCTTTTGGGTGGGAGTTTGGCCTCGTTCTATGACATGCTAAGGAACCCTCTCTTCCAAGAACAGTCAGTGCACACAACCTGGAGATTCTTAACAGTTTTAGAGTCATCCAGAAAAGAAGACTTGCAGCAACTACCAGATGTGGGTATAAAAATAAAGGCTGCTTAGAATAATGTTTTAAGTATTCTGAATTTGAATGCAAATGTTTGTTTTATAATTATGGTTTATAATGTGGTTTATTAAAAGTATTATGTTTATCTGCTGCCTTCACGTGAGGTGAACAGCAGTGTTTTTATCTTTTGCTGCAAATGTTCACGTTTTACGGAAGACTTTAGCTATATGCTCAATAGGACCATAAAAGCTATGTGGTCGGCAACAGTCCACAACAAGATGCTGGAGACTAGAGAGGCCTAGTAAAACTAGGAAGTAGTCAATAAGGCCAGTACAAAGGTTTTACCTAGAGTGGAGACAAACATGCTATACAAGGTCATGTATTGGGGAAACAGGGGGTCAGAAACCTCTAAATAAATTAATATGTATGCTGTGTGGAGGCTAACAGCAACCATCCTATTAGAGGCCAGGTACTGGGAGCAGATAAGGACTTCGGATACCAATGCCAGTTGAAGCTGGCTCTACGTGCGGACACTGCATGCCGGGGGAGCACATCATGCTATCAAGGGGGGCTCCATGTGACCTCCTGATAGACTCATTCCTTTACATGATGTGTATGCAGTAACTATGTGAAGAGTGATGTGAGAGACTTTAATACAAACACCTTTTATCATTATACAATATATATGGGTTGCGTGTTTCAATACCTCAACATATCAGTAAATATGAACTTGATCAGCTGCTTCTATAACTGAGAAAGCAGTTTTTGAGCTGTGAAACATGTCCAAAATAATGGGCTTCTGGTTATTACAGGTTGATTATGACTTCAATTATTACTAAAAATATTGTTCATGACTGACCAGAAGCTGAGGGAGCATGGTTCTGAAGATATTGTTTAAACTATTGTTAATAATTAAGAAGCATTTCAGAGCAAGCATATTAATATGATATATATTATTTAATTTGAATTGTTGTATTTGTAAATAAATGGTAATACATTTTATCTTTTGACAAGTCTGTCTGTTATTTGGATCTGAAAAATAATAGTTCTTTATATTATACAATGCCAGTGTGTGGAGGCATATATCAAACATTCTAGGACACAATCTGGGAAAGTGGTTGGAATTTTGAAACCTTTAAATAGACATTGCTAGAGTGTGGAGGCATTGTTGGTATGGGGAGGCTTACAATAATCATCATTATTCTAGACTAGGAACTAGAAGCACAGGTGAACTTCAAACATCCAAAAGGTCAGTTTAGCAATTTCTCAATAGGTCTAATGAACAGGGTTGTAATGAACCACACTTACCCACTTATTTACTCCTGGATAGTTGTGTTCTGGGTCATATAGGTTCTGGTGCAGCTGGTATTCTTTGCTAAATTGAGCTGTGTCTGGTGTGTTCGCCAAGCAACCCTCACCTGGTATAATATAAAATTAAGACAAATGAGGAAAGTAAATTAAAAAAAAATACAGCTAATAGCTACAGCCTATATTCACTCTCTTCCCCTCATTTTTAAACAAAAAGGGCTGTGAAACATGTAATTTTAGGCTTTATTTATACCTTGAAAGGAATATGAATACATACCAGTACAGTTATATTAAATGGTTTCCACAAATGCTGCCTTATATGTATGTATGTACACAGGAAAACCCAGGAGTGCTGAAACCCAGGGCTCTTGATTAAATCTAATCCGAATGTCTCATAGTCCCTTTTTAAGAATCTGTACACACATGCTTTATATTGATGCTGTTGGTTTATGAAGTTTTAGGTAGACACAGGTTTACTTTAAGTAATTATAAAACGTGAATATTTACGTGGTATAAATAAAATTGCAACACTTTTTTTCAAATACACAGTCATGGTATTATAGTGTCTCTTACACAGAAATAGTTCTTGGTAACTTATTTACCAAGAACATTCTCACTTTGTGACTTTGGCATACAAAATAGTAACAGCCAGGCAGGTCTCTAATGACTAACACTCTCATTTACTCATAGACTGATAGACGCCACTTAATGAGCACAAAAGGAGGCAATCAGTTAGTAGGTACAACAGGTGGATACTAGACCAAAAAAAGGTTAATATTTTCCAGTGTATATGCGTTTGTTTTTGACTAAATGGATTCCATTTCCACATAACTTTTTTAGTGTCTCCGGTTTATTTTTTCCCTTAAAGAAGAACAACAAATATAAATGCCCTAAACTGACTCTGTAGGACCTGTAAAACAACACTCAACTCATCCACTTCCTATCTTTTTATGGACCAACAGGGAGACTTTAATCTAGGGACAGGATGCTTTATTCTAAAACGAAATCTTCTCCATATCTCATTTTGTAACCTGTAGTTATATTTAGTTGTTAACTCATTCTTAACACCATATATCTGAGGTTGCTTACCAGTCTTTCCAACAGGGCACGGGTTAGGAGGGTTTGGATATCCTTTATCTTCCCGGAAGTCTTTAGGAACATTGTCCCCTGTAAGTTCAGCTACGATATTTGGGATGTTGCCATATGGTCCCAAATGTTGAAGGCCCTCATGTGCACCACCTGAGGATGGAAATAGTATAAACAAAAATGGGATATACAAAAAAAGGTATAAAGAGATCGTACAGAGAACATACACTGAATCTTGCTTCAGGGAGATAGTGAGTGTGAAAAAACAAATGATGCAAAAAAAGAAAAATGCATGTGACAGTTTTGTTCCGTGATGCAAGCAATTTCTGGTAGTCACTGATGCTCTGATTAGTTCGGTCTAATGCAACTTCAGAATAAAAATACTTCTGTCAGTGCAAGTTTATTTTAGCACAGATCTAGACAATCTACCTGAAACACAAATTATCTGCTTAAGTTTTGACATAACCACAAATTCTACATAACAATCTAAAACTTTTCACATTTTATCAGCTAAAAATATCAGATTAAGAATTGGCAGACCAATGCCTGGATTATATATAATAATTTTGACAATAGCTTGGGGAGGAGGCAGCACCTGACAATAAGGGAGTCTGTGACTGCTCATTATGTCTGTACATGGGATGAAGTGTCAGTATTCCAGAAATAGAAAAGCAACAGCCTCTTTGTATGAGGGATGCTCGCTGATCAATATGCAGCGCGCCACTTGTAAGCAGTTTGTTCTACCATGTGTCACTCCTGATACATGGACCCCCCCTATGCACACATCACAGACCCTGTGGCACCGTGAGCTGCCCATAAAGAAAACAGAGGTACTTAGCAGGCTCCAGGGTGCTAACACATATCCAGTTAAAGATTAACCAAGTGACAGCATTCCTTCCACTGAGAAAACACATCTCTCTGCCTCTGAAACTTTTGGATACAAGACACCATGGCTAAGCTTAGGCTATTCTAGTTGTACCCGAGGGATAATTGCATTGTCTGTGCTTGCAAGATGCATATAGTATATAAATATCTAAGGGGGACTCAAATACTTGTATACCAATCCATAGATTACCAGTTTTCAAGTTAAATTTATATAAAACTTATATTTAATGCATGCTAATTCCCCCTCCTCTTAGATTGTAAGCTTCTCTGAGCAGGGTCCTCTCTTCCTGTGTTACTGTCTGTATCTGTCTGTCATTTGCAACCCCAATTTAATGTAAAGCGCTGTATAATATGTTGGGGCCATATAATTACTGTTTATTAATATTATTAATAATAATAATAATAATAATAATAAAACGTAGAAGAATATGTATACTTGTTTTTAGCTGCTTATATAGGGATGTTTAGTGATTTGACTAAATTACAGTGTATCGTGGGACCACTATACTGCTAGATTTTGCCACAAATGGTCCCCTAGGGCCAAAAAATTCTAGCGACTATGTAGGTCTATCGCCATAGCACCTATTTACAAAATGAGAAGCTGATTGCTAATCATGCAGTATACAAAGAACAGCTATCTGAGAAATAGAATGTGCTCGTCATGGACGTAAAATAAACCCTAATAGCGTAAAATAATCCCCAGCTTGCAATTGTGTTCTTTGCTTCTAATTGTTTGGAAATAGACATCACAGACAATCCAGACCAAAGTCAAGCAAAACCCTTTGCTCAGGCTTGGCATTCTGACCACACTTTAAAGGCAACTAATGAGGCTAGCTGAGAGATCCTGCAATGAGGTCTTTCTACAGTACAGAAGGTTGCTCAAGTGCAGAATTAGTTGTGAGGTCAATGCAATTGACCTTTTCATGCCCTTAAATTGGGCACCCAATTAGAATTCTGGAAATTGATAAGCTAATACTTCATCTTCATAAACGCAGAACAAGAAATCTAGCAGGCAACCATTGTTTGCTGTAATGGGTCTAGGAGGCATGGTAGTAAGAGTATTCTAATGGTTTAAAAAAACAACACACAGCTCTGTAAAATAAAATAATTTGTCCACCATCACAGCACAACTAATAACCATGATGCTAAATTATCCCTCTAGTTTCTGACACATGCACATTATACACAGGTCATAATTGACTAGATCTCCATGATACCTGGTTTTAATTAGTCCCACAGTATAGTTTACATGTCTGTAATTAAAGGGATGACAGATAAAATCTCTGTAGCAATGGCAGTACTGTTATTTTAGCAGCAGGAATTGACTGATAGGATGAGTTTGTTGAACACAAAAAAAAGATTGACATAATAAACAATATGCATTAGATGCTCTGTCTGTAATATAGTTTAATTACCTATAATTAGAGATAGTAAAACTCCAAGCAGCTTCATTAGCCACAGACTATAGATTGTAGGTGCATTGTGCATGATATGAATAAATAACAGTTCTTTTATTTTATTAATCTGTGCATAAGATCATAAATCACACCTCTGAAAGTTTCTATTTTTAGGATATGTGGCATTGACATCTTAACACTAATAGTTAATATACATATTAAAACCAATAGTTTTTCCCGAAACTTTGGATGTAGTTGAATAATTTGTTTTTCTGTCTGGGTCCATTGGGAAGATTTACCATTCTACTGGTCATCAAAACAACATTTTTTGAGTCACCTCCAGAAAACGGGATGATGAGAAGTATTTTGGTAGGGACAATGGATGGGGTTACCTGCATAACATAAACTGCATAACTTCCCCTCTTTTACCAAAACTACAGGATAGGTTTTGCCTATAGATACACATTATTCAGATCCTAATCCTGTGTGTTGCCTGTTGCACATGCTACATGTGAGCTTGAAACTTCAAATGTTGTTCTGACAATGATGTACATGCAACAATAAATTATGCACAGACAGACTGCCACAAAAAAGTAAGTAGTTCTAAATGTGACACTTCACCCCATGACATATGTCATATGTGCATCATACTTCTAACAGTCCAAAGGC
>NC_092869.1:22242377-22253315 GCF_032062135.1 Pyxicephalus adspersus | reverse complement strand
AAGATTCCCAAAGCGCCATGATTTAACTAAATAGCACAGCAGATGAAGCATACTAAGTTCTTTCTTTGCACAAAGCAACTTAAAACTTGTAGCTTGGTGCAGACGGCTGAATAAAGCAGAGAACCAATTACTCAAATAGGATATTACATTTTTGGGGAAGTTTGGGGGAAAGGATGCAAATAGGAAAACAGTGCTATCTAAAATTTATCAGACAGATCATAATTAAGTTGGTGATAGCAAATTATTTGGGAAGCCTAGTGTTAGGAAATGCTCATCTGTCCGGTGACTTTGTGCTGTTCACCATCGTGGTAATTAACACTGTCTGTTCTGTCCAGCGATGTCAGTTGCCACAGCCAGAAGAACTGGGATACCAGCAGCCCCTGCTTCCCTTTAGATGTGCAGCCTGATGAAGTTATGGCATCCCCAGCATCCATTGTTAGGCTGTGCACAGCTGAAGGGGATTCTAGAAGTTGATCAGCTCCTGATTCAGTTCTGTACTGCTAATGGTTTGGACTTTATGGCCTATCTGCTCCCAGTCATCTCCCAGTGCCTGTTGTAGCGTTTAGCTGGGCTAATCTGTGCTGGAGATTTATCGTCTGATTTACTGTTGCTGACGTTGCCAGTTTATGCTGCCTGCACCGACCTTTGCCTGTTACCCCGACTGCTTGTGTTTTGTCCTTGTGTACTTCATTTGGTGGACTGATCTCTTGTGTATGACCTCTGCTCTGTATTCTGGACTTGGCTTTGTTGGAATCTTGGTACTGCTATCTGTGGGCTCCTGGCTTGCTTCCAGCCCATTCCCAGACACCATCCCTTGCGCAGTAAGTCCTGGGGGCAACTGAGTGCTGGGAGACATAACCAGTCTCTCGAGGCTGAGCAGGGGCTTACTAAAGGTAACTGAAGGACTGGTGCTGACCAGGGCCTTACACCCAGGTATTTTGGGGTATACAAGATATTTTTAGGGTCTGAAGCATTGCCTCTAAAAAACAGCTAATTAACTTTTCAGCTAACTCCTATGCCGTCAGCGGTTCACTATTCTTTTTCAGGGCCTCATTCTTAGCCGTTACACCCCTCTACCATTGCAGCAAACATGTTTTTAAATAGGCCGTGTTGTTGTATATGTCATAAGTAATTTCTGTTCTGGCCAGGATGACCACTAACTGAAGGTAATACATCTACAGTACTAAGACAGCTAAATAAATTGTTCTTATAGAGATTTGTGATATTTTCATTGGAAAAGTAATGGGGGTACAGCCACCACTGCAAACCTTATTAATGCAGGCCTGGTTTTGTATTATCTTTTTAGGCACACAAGTTTCTATGTTAAATAAATCAAAATTCCACTAAAATGGACCATCTTCTATCCCCAGGCCCCATGCCAAGTGGGCTGTTATGACTATTGTTTTGTCATTGATCTTGAGGCTGATAGGCTGAGAAGCTGGTTAATTGTGAACCAACAGCCAATTAAAACTACATACTCATTTTCCTGATTATCCCAGTGTTCTCATAATTTCCCCTACCCATTGATTTACCCTACTGGGTCTGCATGTGCACCACAAGGGGCTATGCATTTTTAGCACAAACATGCACTAAGTGTTGGATTTTAAAACTGAGTAGAATAAAAAAGACAATAAAACATCCTCCCTAGAAAATATTTTTAATTATCCAGTTAGTTTTGTAGTACAACCCAATTTTGTTTTTGTTTTTTGTATTATATTATATATAAATCCATTATTGGCTCTGCCTCCTCTGACATTTGGTTATATGGGTTCTAGAATGTCAATTTCTTAAAAGGGCCTGGCAGGATCTCTACCATATCTGCCCAATTAGATCCATGATTATGAAGGTGCTGCATTGCCACCTTTTGTCCAGAATCAAACACTGCAACATGTACAATGCATATGATAACAGTTAATGAGATATTCATGCTGATCATATGCAAATGTGTTCCCTGCGTGATGGTGAATAATATAAAGCAGACGGATTTCTTTTCCTACGCATTTCATCAAAACACTATGTCATGTGAGAAGTGTGTATATAAACCTTCCCTCCTATGCCTGCAATGATTTGCAGACCCCAGGAGATAAGAAGGGATCAGAGGGTCCCTCACGCACAGGATTCTTTAGTGCAGAGTCAAGGTCGCCTGGTTTCCAGGAATCCTATTCATCAGGTCGTCTTGATTTTAGTCCTTAGATCACAGCACAAAAAAGCAAATTACTGCTAACATTTAAAAGCTAATAGTAGTTAAACATTCATGAGCTTCATGGCTTAGTATATAACAGTGGACTTATGGAGCAATGAAAGTAATAATTGAAAACAAGTGTTAACTGTAGCATTTTTTGTAGTTCGATTTCTTTAAATTAAATGTTCCAAACATTTGATAGTTTTATTTTAGGCAATTGTGACTTTAAGCAAAGGTACTGCTAGATGCAAGTTATCTTTGTAGTGGCATAGTGGCTCTTTGTATGTTCAGGTATGAAACTGCTGCAGTGTGACTACATACATTTGTATATATAGTACAAAGGTGTGGGCCTAGTGCACTCTGCATTCTAGAAAGCTGAAAATTCTTGGTATACTTTAGTAGCTTTTCCCAAGTTTTTAATCTGATATCTTAGATTTTTACTTAAAATCTATATTTTTTAAATTTTACTCATAATAAACTAAAAATATGTTGGGCTTTCCAATAAGAAAGCCTAGCAGTACAGCCATGTGTTGTTTGGATGTATATATAATTACAAACATGAAGATACAAACTTAGGGACTTTTAAGGTAACCTATCATACTTCACAATTCACAATCATAATAAAATGCCAGCAATGCTTTATTTCAAAACAAAATTTAAAATCACACATCTCTCCTACCTTTCAAATTCACAGCCACACGGCGCGTGCACCATACTGACACTGGTATGAAAAGAGTCTCTCTGTGGCACTCTGAAAGCCCCTCTCTATATAGGTCAAAGCGATGTCTCTCTCTCACTTTTCTAACATACTTTCATGCAGTATGTTATCCGGTGTCTTACTTCCTGCTTCCTTTTTTTTTTACATTCGTTAGCGGAGTCTATATTCGTTAGTCGAGTCCCATGAACAGTGGAAAAAAAATTGTTAGCCGAAAAGTAATTTAGCAGGGCCATTTGTTAGCCAAGTTACCACTGTATTTGTAAGACAATAATGAAATGCCTGCATCCTGAAAAACAAGCAGTGACCTAACTTTACATTGCACGTGACAAAGTACACATGTTCAAAGGAAAAATGGAGCCATATTTCTCTCCTCCTCTACCAAGGCACCTGATTGGCTCATTGCTCCGTCTTTCGCCCCTGCACTTAATTTCATCCAATGGGAAGTGCATCTCTTCTTAGAGGAGCTGCATATGGAAGGGTAATGCCAATTATGCAGTTGCAAAATATATATTTTAATGATGGGGCATGTCAACAAAAAAATCACCCACGTGCCAGATAATCTGAGTACTCTTCTGATAGAGATAGAGAATAAAGTGGAACTATAGTTTCACAATGAAAAATACCGAACAGGCAAGCTGTTTATTGCAGAGCGACAGGTGATGGCCCTTCTGCAATAAAACATACTTACCTGCCTGTCTGCCAACTTCTTGTAATACACAGAGCTGTGGTTGCAGTACAGGGTAGGATGTTGGGATGTGCTGGGTATCTTGGAATCCCCTGGGGCTGCCAGAAATGAATGAACTCCCGCCACACATATGCACGTCTTTCTGACCTGGCCAATCAGGATGGCTAAAGACATGACACCAGGAAAAAGATTGGGTGAAGATGTGGGCTCCCACATGGGAGTGATGATAGGTCCACTAAAAATTTGCAATCAGGCAGGTTAGGTTATTTTATTGCAGCTGGGATATTGGCTTTCCCTTCTGCAATAAAGGACCTGCACGGTCGCACCTTTTTAATTATGAGGGTTTAGTTCTGCTTTAAAGTATTTAATACAAAGTTGTTATTATCAATGAGTTCACCATATTTTGCTTTACAAAGCTTAAGCATTAGATCAAAGTGGATACTAATATGTACAATATAATAAACAAAATAATTATTTCCTATGTATCATCCTAGCTATTAATTATAAAACACAATATCTAGCCACTATTGAAGTAATCTTTGGCCAGTATGCATTACATTTTTTTTGGCAGACTCTTTTCATTTTAACCTGGTATGGGATCCTTTGTATAGTTCATATGCTAGTAGATCATTAAGTAGATTAGTAAGGTTGGCTTTACATAATAACACGTCTTTCCATGTTGTAATTAGGATTTGGAGAAAAACCTTTTATGGGTGAAGATATATTTTTTCCATTATGCATTAGCTGAGCACATTTCCTATAATGTAAGCAGTTGGGGAAAGTACAGAATTCAGTCCCCCTCAGGTCTTCTGCTCAGTGAACATACTAATGGCTGATTATCCCAAGTAATTAGGTGAGTTAGTTGATGAGTATTCATGGCAGACATGGCGTGAATGACAATTCACATCAACAACCCTGGGCTACAGGCCTTTCTTTTAAGTGGAATTGATGGTTGGTTTATCATGGGTGAGTCACAAATAAAGAGGGGAAATTACTGTTTTCCAAAATATCCAAACACCTGATTTTTATTTTTTTTAGTAAGGGAACAACCTTTATATTAGCAAAGATTATTTATAATAACATGTATGTCTGCCTAAACTTTCAATTTAATGTGCATGAGGTCACAGCATTCTTTTACTGAAAAGACAGGAGGGATGAAGTGCAGACAACAGAGATTTCCAAAAGAAGTTTATGGGAAGAGAGATTCTTATAGCATGGCCTAGGGAATAAAAAGTACAACAAAACAAAAGGGTCATATATAAATATATTAACCATAAATACTTCAGAAAACAACACCACAATCATTTACACATTTATTTGATGGACCTAAAATATTAGTTGACATTTATTTTCTATTTAGTTATCTTCATTTTTGGGATCATGTATAGGTATTACCCACAAAAGTAGTGATTCCCAGTGGCGACCAAGCAAATTTTCAATGTTTAGTGCTTTACCTGTATTTTAAATATAAAGCCACACTTGAAGGGCAGTCCAGTTTTCCTTTCAGTAAAAATGGCTCACATCATTACATGTTTTTAGGAATTTTTGGGTGGAGTTTATTCCTGCCTGACAATTATCTACATATTTTCAGCAGTGATATGATTCAGCCAGTAGAGGAGCTGTGCAACAGATGGAGCATATTAATGAGTAAGTAAACCCTAAACACCTGGTGGGGAAACTTTCTTAATTCTACTGGCAAACTATTCCTCCCAATCACACCAACCATGGGGCACCATTTCTCCAAATGAAACCAACAATGGTGCACAATTCTGCCAGTAGACAACAATTTTTCACACTTTAACTAAAAAGAGCTTTATTCTTCCCATGGATACCAGTGGGTGTCATTCCTCACAAATATTGTCCCACTTACATTTCTGACATGTTAAAAAAATACTCCTCCAGCCGCTCTCTCTGCTCCTCCAATGACCTACTAATGACTTCCTCACTCATAACCTCATCACACGCAAGCAAGACTTTTCTAGAGCTGCTCCAACTCTCTGGAATGGTCTTCCTCATCCTATTCGGCTTGCTCCTACTTTCTGCTCATTTAAAAGAGCACTCAAAACCCATTTTTTCAAACTTACCTACCCGTCTTTTTCTGTCTTTTGAAACCACCACTACTTCCCACCACTACATATCTCCCATCCTATTGTGTGTGAAATTCCCCCACCTACTAGATTGTAAGCTCTTTGAGGCAGGGTCCTCTCCTCCTGTATCACTGTCATTTGCAACCCCTATTTAATTTACAGTGCTGCGTAATATGTTGGCGCTAAATAAATCCTGTTTATTAATAAAAATAATAATAATAAAAATAATAATAACAATGACACCAATGCTGGGGCACCATTCCTTCTACTGCTTGACAGGACATTTTTACTTTCCTCTGCCAATCAACATTTTTAACTACCACTGACCAATTAAAGTGGAACTATAACCATGTTACTTGCCTGTGCCCGTTCCCTCACAGGGTGCCGCCTTTTTTACTGTTCTTCTGATCCTGTAGGGATCTTCAGCCATATGGATTGGCTGACAGGGATGATGTACCTCCAGTACAGGCTTGTGGGAGCTTATTCATTCATGTCAGGTGCAGAGGAATCTGGGATAGCCAGGTATAATGGAAACCAAATCTAATGCTGTGCATGCACAGCTCAGCTTTTTGCCAGATATCTGGAGTTATTAGGCAAGTAGGAAAGTAGCCAGGCCCTTTCTGCAATAAGGAACTTTAGTTACACTTTAAGCCAGGGATATTTTTTTTACTGCTCCTGCTTACTCTCTGCCCTCCACCCCAAAGGTCTGATCTGGTCTAAACTGGCCCTTTTTAGAAAGTTTGAGGAGTGTTAAAGCAATTGGCAGTGGTAAACCAAAAAGGTAAAGAAAGTAATGCGTTCAGTTAACATAACACTGTAGAAATCTATATAAAGTTACAACACATCCTTAACCTCCCTGGTGGTATTACCGAGTGTGGCCCGAGGTTAATTTTCAGTATCAAAAGTGGTAACCCCAAGCAACACTCAGGGTAGCATTGTAGAGGACTTACTTGGTCCTGACGAACTCAGCGCGTCCTCCGGCGATGTCTGCCCTGCATCTGTGTACCCTGGCCTCGCGTCCCCAACGTGATCAATAGGACGTGTGAACGTGTGGGGGCAGTGCACTGGGGGGCATGACCGGTAGGGAAATTTAAACAGAATGTACCACTATGACATTCAAAATTACTGATATAATCAGACGGCCAGGGAGGTTAAAGATGATCACAAAATTTTTCATGATCCAATGAATCCTTGGCTAACTTTAAAGAAAAACACTATAAAAAGCAATTTCATTGTAACATACCTATAAAGTCATGTAAGGAGTAAGTACAGCTCATAAAAGTTTAAATGTAACATACTGTATTTGAACACACAACCACTAGATTTTTATTAAAACCATGCCTCTAGATAAACTGATATACTGTAATGACTATACAAATGACAAATGAAACTGGCTAGATAAACTTTTTTCTCATAAACTGAATTGATGATAATGTAAATTTGTTAAACGGAAAATTAGAATCAGCGCTTAATTTCGATATGGAGGGTCCAGTGTTCCCTTTGCTATTGATGTATATTTTGTTACCATCCCAAGATCTAGGGCCATCAAAAAGAAAGTTATGGACACCTATTAGTCTAACAAGGGATTTAAAAACATTTCTAAATTGTTTGAACAAAAAAAAAATTAGCAAGTATTGTTGACTTCAATGGAGTGCTATTTTGTACATGGCTGGCAAGCCTCAAATTACACCTTCAACAGTTGGTACCAAAGTGCATTCACAATTTAAAAGTAAAACTGAATTAGAGGTGTTCCAGAAAAAAGTTCATTGGCTATACAAAAAGAAGATTTACGCAGATCTACATTTTGCTATGGAAAATATAGCAAAGACCAAGACTTCTGGAGCAATGTACTGTAGGATGAGGGATTAAAGATAAAGAGTTGTGTGTCCACAGAAACAGTAGATTTATTTGTCACAAACCAAACACAGCCATTTAGGAGTGTAAACTCCATAGCACCTTAATAGCATGATGTTGAAGATGCGTTTGTATCGGGGGGGGGGCTTGTGGCAATTGAGTCAATAAGGATGAGAGATTATCAGTCTAAAAATTAAAATTGTTCAGAAATAAATCATTTAACAAAATAATGATGAAGAACACTAGCCCAGCTAGCAACTAGACAGAATGTAGAGTTATAGACCTGCCTAGTAAAAGCCCTGACACATGTCCCCCCTGAAATGTTGGAAATGTATCAGAAATTTGTCGGACACTAATGCAAGGCAGAGCGTATCACATTTTTACCACAATACACAAATAAATCTATGGATATTTTGGTAAATGCAGAGTGTGGCCTCCTGGAGAGAATGGGAAGATTTTGTAAGGTTTCTCTCTGATTGTATTGTGAAAAGAATGATTGACAGTTAATCTTCAATGGAGAGTTAAGCTACGTACACACTTCCAATTATTATCGTCGGAAAACGAGCGACGAACGTTCCTGCACGATATACACGAACGATCGTATAGCACCGATCTTGCACATAGAGGTAACGACACGATCGTTCGTAGATATTGTACACACAATAGATACGATCGTTTAAGCGATAGAGGAACTATGTGCACGACAGGAAAGTGAACGGACGTTCGTTCATTACGCATGCTCTGAATATGGACGATCAACGAACGACCGTAAACACGAACGATGTTCAACGATCGTCGTCCAATCCGATCCGTCGGTCCGGTCGTTCGTTTCCAGCGACTTTCCTCGTTCGTCGGCGTCGTTGGTTACTTTTTTACGAACGATTTTTTGCCCAATCGATCGTTCGTCGTTCGATTGGAACGATAAAAATTGGAAGTGTGTACGCACCTTTAGAGAGGCTCTCTAGATAACTAGACTTTTAAGTTACTATACTCAAATGAAGGGACCAACTGTGCCATTTCACTGGAGTTCCCTGGTTTTCTGTCTCTGGCTTATAAATGTATGTGTTACCTTCAATGCTTTGTGGACCGACAAGGTTCATGGCCTGGTGTGCAGGATACTCCACTCTAGGCCTGGCAATACCTAGCTCTTCCATTACTCCATGAAGCAAGCGTTGAATATCCGCCTCTGACACACGATCGGGGCTACGTGGGTTGTGACCAAATGATGGATTCAGCCCACACACCAACAATACCACCAAGGGATAGACCAAACAGATGATGACATTGCCTTTCATTGTCACCTGTATAAACAGAAAATTTGTCAAAATAAAGACTATGAACAGAAATAGATGAATAAATTCACATTCATTCTATGTTCAGAAAATATAGAAAAGACCAATACTTTTGGAGTAATGTACAGTCGGGTGAGTAGTAAAAGATCAAGATAGAGAGTTTCTAGGGATAGAAAGTTAAATGAGAAATACATCATTTAACACAATAATTATCAAGGACTAGTTCAGAATGGAAAGTTGCCTAGACATGTTCAGTCCATCAGTATTATCTGTGAAGGTTCATTGAGATTCATTGAGGTTGTGGTATACCTAGTAGTAGTTACATTCAGGTGGACTTGTTTTGTAAATTTGAGGATGCTTTGTCTAAACCACTTCTTCAGTTCTTGGAGCAGTCACAGGCCCACTCCCATTTTAGGAAAGTATATGACCTTACCAGACCAACAAAATACAGATATATATTTATTAGATAACTCTTTATAATAGTTAGAACACACTCATATTACTATTCCTCGTTGTCTTCTTTTACTGGCACTGTATCCTGGTAGACAACATAGGCGGTGCCAAAAGCCAGTAGTAGAACACTTCAAAGGAGCAATTTTTCAGAGGCAGTTATATATTATGCACTTTCATATGCTCAAGGTGGCTACTTTTGTTACGAACGGTTGGCAAAACTTACACATGGCAGCATAAAAGAAATTCTCTGGTGCCCTTGGTTGCCATTTACAAATACTTATTTGCTATGCACTGTGCTTTTTCTGTACAATTTGGCAGCACATTCCACATTTCTATGGAGCAAAGGGTCAATACAGTCACTCATGTGCCCCTTTCTTTTCGACAACTCCCATCTCTCATATATTGCTGAAAAGGCAAATATAGTTTTCTAGGTTCTTGTCCATGACCTGCGCTTACTTCATGACAATCATTTATGTATAGTAAACCAAATAGTCTAGATGGAGTCGTGGCTGCAGCAGTTTCATCCTGACACCACTGGAGAGCAGAGTTCTTATGTTTACAATAAATAACTGTATTTACAGGAGGCCTGCTGGGACATACATGTCTTGTATGTTACTTGTGTTTGAAGGTATATGTCAGATCAATGTTAAGGTGATAAATAACCCTTTTTATTATATAGTACCACCAACAGCTCCAGTCACTTCTAATCAAAAAGGACACATGTAAAGCAAGGTATTGCATAAAATTTCACATTTCTATCAAAAACAGTGAATGCATTTCCACCAATATTCATTAGGCAGATTTTAGTACATTAGAACAATAGACATTAGTAGCCTTCATAGCATCTGTGCTCCAGTAAATGCTTTGTTCTATGTGCATGGAAGACATATAATCAGATATCCAACCCCCTGCATAAGAATATAATATAAATCTGATCCTATAATTCCTTATATTGTGGATGGCACAGAGCTCCAGAAAAAATATATTGAACTAGTCAATTCGGAAGAAAAGCAGCATGCATAGGGAATAAATAGAGAGACTTACAAACATGGAGGATGACAGCTGTGAGATGCAGAATCTGAACTGAAAGCAGCTGGGAGGAGGGAGAGAGCAAGGATGCAGATGGAACAGAGATGTGGGCGGAGAGCTACATGGCAGGTGAAGAGGAAGGATGGGGAGAAAAGAACAATGTAACACATCTTAACCTGTTTCTGTCTGTTTATGTACTCAGTAAATTACATAAATACATAAATTACAGTAAAATATTTTTTTGTAGCTTCCATAAATCTTATTTTATGATAAGGGCAATAACCTACCTTGCATATAGAATGCTGTTGTAAGTGACCTAGATGTAAAGTGCTGCACCCCCATATACCAGTCCTCATACATATCTATTGCTGCCCGTATACTTCACCATATTTTAACCCAACCAGGCCTCCTCCAGAGGATGATTGGGTTTTATTGATCAATAAGCAATGTGTGCCTCACAGGTCAGTCTAAATGACACCAGTGATCTTTTTGACATTCTTCCCAATGGCCAGCAATGTAGGAGGCATTGTTCCTATTGACCTCAGTGCTCTTGTACTGTGAACTGTAGATATTTTATTGATAGTCCCTGAAGACTTGAAAGGTAATTCAATGCTTATCCCATGTTAAAAAAAAAAAAA
>NC_092869.1:22213876-22240791 GCF_032062135.1 Pyxicephalus adspersus | reverse complement strand
TTTTGTATTGAATGCAATACAAATGGATTTTGAATTTCCCGCCCCACTCCGGTGACTCATCGGATGCAGAAGCTGGCCGGAAGAAGAGAGAAGACGACGGAGATTGTGGCAATGGACGGCTCGGGATGCCGGCGGATCAGGTAAGGCTCTATTTACTATTACATCCCATAGGATTACCTACCCCGAGTGTGACTCAGGGGTTACCGCTTTTAGCAACCTCTAGGGAGGTTAATGATTGAATATGATGGATACCTGTCACCCAATGTTTGTATCATATACTCATTATTTTATTTTTTTTGTACATTTTGCAGGAACAGGAACTTCATGATGGCCCAAGGATCAGCACTTGAACATCCATGGTTTGTTTTTAATGACATGGCAATTAAGTCACAATGCAATGTAAACACAATGCAGTGAGGACACATTTGGCTGTATCACTAGAAAAAAAAACCTTATACCAGATGTTTACACTGTCAACTTCAGTGATTCTCAATCAGGGTTCTAATGAACCCTAGGGTACTTCCATAGGTTGCTAGGGGGTCCTTGAGCAATTTGTGCCTCCCAGGTCAGTTTAACTGGCATACTCAGTAAACTAACATAGGTTACTGACCATCATACTAATGTACTGTGAGCAATGGATATAGTAATTATATTATAGGTTCCCTGAAGACCTGAAAGATATTTCAGGAGTTCCCTCATGCTAAAAAGGTTTAGAAAATCCAGTCTACTGGTTTCAAAAAGGTAATTTACACATACCAATCATTCGATCAGTGAACTCTCCAATAAGTGTATGGTCACCTTCACAAGATCTCACATTGTAGATATGAACCTTATTGGAGTTGAGAGAGGCACATTAAACTTGTTTATGACAAGAAGGTAAATGTAACTAAAGTTATTAGCAGGTAAGATAAACAGGATGTGCACCGCCCTGCTAAGATCTGCATAAAAGTCAGTGACGTAGCCCCAACCATTAGGGACTGGGTCTCGGAGCTTGAGAAAATCTGCCACATGGAGATGTTGGTGGCAGAGGATAATGATCGCACAGAGCAATTCAAGATAATTTGGGGCTCCTGGGACTCCTCATGTTCAGGCACATTTGCGTTAAATGAATTTTCATCCATTAGGCTTTTTGTTCCAGTATTGAGGGTTACTCCTGAAAATATCATTACCCCTGTGTTGTTTCCTCCTTCCATTTCCCTTCCCCTCTCTTACCCACCCCAGGGCTATTTTGTTATTCTGGGTTTTGTATTTTGCCTTTAAGATGTTTTAAATGTATTTTTTGTTGGCACCAACCACTGGTCCATATAAGAACACGGACTCTAGGTCCAATATACACCGTATCCAATACGACCCTGGAAGGTCAGATGGAAATGTTTCTCTTTTTTGACTAATGGTTGTTTATATTGTTTAAATGTGATTGCATTGCATGTGTTTTGTTTATTTGTATGTTGTTATATATCTTGAAAACTTAATAAAAACGATTGAAAAAAAAAAAAAAAAAAATCAGTGACACAGAGCCTTTACCATGAAATGTACACTAATATACTAGGACATATAACTGCAAGAACAGGCCATGTGTCATAACACCTTGAGGCAATTTCTGTTTGAAAAGTCTACATTTGCAGGTAAAAATAAATTTAGGTAAATATTGAATAGAGGATATTTCCCAAAAGGAAAATGCAACCTGATTTATCCGTGCACACATCATGACAGGAAACTGATACTAAAAAGATCAGCAGAAGGCAGATGGTCCAGTCACACATTAACCGCGTCTGCAAAGAGGATCGTATTTCTTTAGCCAATGTTTTTGATGGAAATTATAGCTCACGGGTTTTATTTCCATTATTTTATAGAAAAAGCTCTAGTTAAGTCAAAATGTAAAAGCAACTGGAAAAAAAATGAAATAATTATTTCTGAATTTGCAAGGCAGTTTCATCATTTATATTACAAACATGTGTCCAACAATGAAGTCCACAGTATACCATGGTTCAAATGCATTGGCTTTTCCGTGCATGTTTTACAGCAGTAAAGATAAAAACGAACAGAGCCAAGTCAATCCAAGAAACACAGACATACCATTTGAATGCTTGCTAGTTGTCAATATTGCGGCTTTTTATGTGAAGGTGTTTGTGAGCCTTTACATTAGATATGTTCCTTACCAGAAAGAATACTCATATTAGTCTAGAGATATTCTGATTTATTGGGTTTCCTTATACAAACCTAACAGGATTTATAGAAAATAGCAATGAGATTGTATGTATTCTGAAAAAACTGCCAGGAAAACACAAAAGAAAGAGAGAATGTCAGAAAAGGCTCATAGAATGTGGAATTTTCTTTATTCTTCATTTATTAGAAAAGTTCATGGCTTTCAAATATAAGAAATGTTCTGAAGGAATCTGATGCAGCGGACTGAGTTTGTCATATAACACAAACAGAAGACTCACCCTGTCAACCTTCTTTGAAAACAATGCTCACAGCATAATTCACATGAATACTAGTCACAGTCTCAGATGCATATTATAGCATTTTCTGTGATTCAGAAACACAAATATGAGTTTGTCTGCAACGTAAACAAAATAGAAGATACAACTATGAAAACAACTTTGCAAATGGACTGGATTGGTGGTCACAATAAAATAATACTGTAAATTGATAGTTTCCTAATTGCACTTTCTAAAAAGAATAAGAGCTTTTCTTTTGAGCGCCCAATGCAACTGACACCCTCTCAACAGATATTACTAATATTCAGGTAGCCAATAGCTACACTGTGAAAGCCCTAAACCTTCTTACTTGGCCATAAGGTTCTTGTGGCATACATCTCAGGATGTGATTTTTTTCTTCTTAGGTTGGAAGAAATTTGGAAACTAGAACATTTAGAGGTAAACTTCAAAAATTGCAATTTATTACAAAAGTTCATGGAGAATAAAAGGAAGGGTAAAGCAAGCACATGATAACTGTAGGTTTTCTATATACAACAGAATCTGTAGTCTTCTGCATATCTTTCCAGGTCCCTCTCTAATATGACTATGGTTGGACACTTACAACTGAGCTCCTTGACTAAGCCCTGATTAAGGTTCAAATAGTATATCAGGGCAGGACAGTAGAAGAGAAGAATTCTGATAAAGCTTGCTTCCTTAGGACCAATATAGAACACTGACTACCAACACCTTCAGTTTGTCCTCCCAGGAGGGGAGAATATTAGTACGGTATTTACAGCAGTGGCCTCACCAAGAAGTCCAGGAGGGGAGAGGTGCCAGGAAGGATTTTAAACATTTATTAGCTCTTTCAGCATGAACCACCAGGCCCTCCAAATTTGTGGATTGATACTCACATAACAATATATTTTTTATGCACTCTTCTAGATCTAGCTCAAACAGCAAGTGACTAAGCCAGTACACTCTATTTAAATAAGTTAAATAGTAAAGAGCCTTAAATAGAAAAAAATACAGTATTATATAAGCGGAATAGAAGTCTCTCTTCTCTGTAATCCTCATACTGATAACGGATAATAAATTGCCTACTTATCAGCAGAACCTTCTACTCCTTAATCCAGTCCACAACAAATTAAATGGTAGTTATTCCTCCTGCTATAAACACATTTGTTTTTTTACATAATTCCCTCCTGTAAATTGTTTATTTTTTCCTAGGTCAAAGGGAATGTTAGGGAAGACAGAAAGGCCCAGGAGTGATACAACAAATGCACATGGGTAGTAAAAAGTTGGACATAGAAGTCACACAGCACAAGTTGCTTCTTTCTTGGAAGCATCTAATTCCATTGAAGTAGCTTCATCCACCACCGACCGACCACACTGCTAATACCTGTGTTGTTTCTATTTTGAAGTTTAGGTACTTAAGATGAGGCCCAAGGCCCAGTACTGTCAATGTGGCCAACTAGGGATGGTGTCCTCATGCTGTGACCCAATCATTAGTTTTCTAACTGAATTAGGTGGTTTTTATGCTTTTCTGCTGCAAGGTGGTGTTGTTGATGGTCTCAGTTGATCATGTAGGTTAGTGAAAGCAATTTTTAATGCTTGTTTTCTGTAGATTTAATAACAATGCTTGCAGTAACATTTCATTTCATTCATTGGATTTGAGATCTTTCAGTCATGGAAGCTCAGCATCACATGTGGGCATTAGCACCACTTCCTGTTTTCAGGAAGCTACAGCCAGCACCTGCTAGTCATTCAATAGAATATTGGTGAGCTGGGAAAGAAGGAACCAAACTCCAGCTTTAAAACTAAACTTCCAACAAAAAGGTATATAAAAATTGAAATACATTATTTAAAGATCCAAAAGATTTGTATAAAAGTCTACGCATTTCTGAATACATTTGAAAGTAAAGAAGCAACAGCAAACAAATGGGCCAATCCTTCTGCTCTTTGAGCATGTTCTCTGTACACACATGTGCATGCAGCACACTTGGTTGGTCTCAACATTGCCCCGCCTTTTATCAGTCTGAGGGGATTAGAAGATTTAAATACAATAAAAATATATTCATTTATTGTATTTATGTGCATATTGGGCCTACTTAATTAAAGCTCTTCATGACTGGGGAAGGCAGATGGGAATATTAGCAGAATACAGTGTCTCATTTGACTTTGCATACCTGTCTGATCAGAAAGTGAAATATTTAAGGCTCTGCATTTTGAATAATTCAATTGAAGACCCGAAAGAACATAAAACCTATCAAGGATTGATAATCATTTGCCTGCTTATTGGGTAAAAAAAATCAACTTTGTCAGGCAATAATTATGTTTCAATGCCAAAATTGGGTCTTCTTGCCAAGATAGAGGCCAATTTGGTATTTACATTGAGCAAGCATATACAGTCCGGGAAATAAGTATTTGATCCCCTGCTGATTTTGTATGTTTGCCCTCTGACAAAGAGATTACCAGTCTCTAGATGTAATGGTAGGTTTATTGTAGCTTTTAGAGATAGAATAACAACAAAAGAACCCTCAAAAACCCAGTGCTCAAAAGTCGGAGCTTGATGTCCATTGTAATGAGTGAAATAAGTATTTGATCCCTCATCAACCAGCAAGATTTTAGGCTCGCAGGTGTCTTCCCTGTATGCAGGTAACAAGCTGAGATTAGGAGCACCCTCTGTAAGGGAGTGCTCCTAATCCAAGCTTGTTACAGTACCTGTATAAAAGACACCTGTCCACAGAAGCAATCAATCAACCAGATTCCAAACTAGCCACCGAGGCCAAGACCAAAGAACTGTCTAAAGATGTCAGGGACAAGATTGTAGACCTACACAAAGCAGGACTGGGCTACAAGACTAGCAGTTTGGTGAGAAGATGAGAACAGTTGGCGCGATAATTCGCAAATAGAAGAAACACAAAATAACTGTCAATCTCCCTCAGTCTGGGGCTCCATGCAAGATCTCCCCACGTGGAGTTGCAATGATCACGTGAACAGTGACAAAGCTACACAGAACTACATGGGGGGAACTTGTCAATGATCTCAGGGCAGCTGGGACCATAGTCACAAGAAAACAATTGGTAACACACTGCGCCATGAAGGCCTGAAATCTTGCAGAGCCTGCAAGGTCCCCCTGCTCAGGACAGCACATGTACAGGCCCGTCTGCAGTTTGCCAATGAACCAGAATGATCCAGAGGAGAGCTGGGTGAAAGTGTTGTGGTCAGATGAGACCAAAATGGGGCTCTTTTGCATCAACTCACTTCGCCGTAATTGGAGGAGGAGGAATGCCGCCTATAACCCCAAAAGCACAATCCCCACCGTCAAACAAGAAGGTGGACACATTATGCTTTGGGGGACAGGACACCTTCAGCGCATTGAAGGGACAATGGATGGGGCCATTTACCGTCAAATCTTGGGTGACCACCTCCTTCCCTCAGCCAGGGCAATGAAAATGGGTCATGGATGGGTATTCAAGCATGAAAATGACCCAAAACACACGGCCAAGGCAACAAAAGAAGTGGCTCAAGAAGAAGCACATGAAGGTCCTGGAGAGGCCTAGACAGTGTCCAAACTAGTTGATAGGAGATCAAATACTTAATTTCACTCATTACAATGCATATCAAGCTTTGACTTTTGAGCACTGGGTTTTTGGGGGTTCTTTTGTTGTTATTCTGTCTCTCACAGCTACAATAAACCTACCATTACAATTTTAGACTGGTCATTTCTTTGTCAGAGGGCAAACGTACAAAATCAGCAGGGGATCAAATACTTATTTCCTGCACTGTATATCCTTGCTCAATGCAAATACCAAATTATTGGCCTCTATCTTGGCAAAGAGAGTATATTTCTTTCCTTCACTGTAGGTCTAAAATTGGACCATATAGTATCATCAGTATCTGGCTTTGGAATCATTCAAATAGCAGGATCTAAAGTGTCACCACCCAATTTACCACCCTCTCTAACTGAAATAAATAATCATATGAAATATGGTGTCAGTTCACTCATATTCTTTATAATACAACGCCATGAATCCATCTGGCCCATGTCTTTTATTAGCTTTAAGGACTTTAATGGTTGTCTTCACTTCAGATGCTGCTACCTTCATCTCCAATTTGTCATACAGGCTTTGAGAAATAGCAGGTAATTGCACCACATTAAAAAATGATTGAATTTGAGTCAATTGAGGGCCAGAGGATGGTACAACATAGTAAGACGTTCTCGGAGTATGTTAACTATTTTAGTAGAATCATTAGTAAGTGTGCTGATTTTTAGGTTTTAGATCTTGGTTCATTGAAATTTTTTCTCAGCTAAAGATGCCAAACACAAATTTTAG
Source organism: Pyxicephalus adspersus (assembly GCF_032062135.1). NCBI lineage: Eukaryota > Metazoa > Chordata > Amphibia > Anura > Pyxicephalidae > Pyxicephalus > Pyxicephalus adspersus. The sequence goes on along the minus strand of NC_092869.1, from coordinate 22,234,034 downwards.
GTTTACGTTTTGTTTCTTTAGAAGACAATATGTTCTGGGTGCGCAATAGAAAATATTCAAGCTGATTAAGTAATTCTGTGCATTTTTTATTTTGCTGCATAGCGAATTGGATCAGTTTGCCTCTTAAAACTGTCTTATGCGCACACCATAATATTTCTGGAGAAACATCTTTAGTATCATTTAGCTCAAAATATTCATGCAGAGCATCTAACACCTTCATATGGATAGATTGGTTAGTTAGTAATGTGTTATTGAGCGTCTATTTGAAAGTTATAAATTTCAGCAAAAGTGATGCCATAACCATGAGGTATATGCATCATGGTCTGACCAAATAATGGCCAAAATATCTCATGAAGCAATGGACTGTAAAGTTTGTGCATGTACAAAAACATGATCGATTCTAGTATAGATCTGATGAGGGTGAGAATAGTATGTGTAATCCTGTTTTATTGGATGCAGTTCTCTCCATACATTCACTATAGCCAAACTGTTAGGACAGATTCGTTCACCAAAATTGTAGTTCCAGTTTTTTCCTATCCAATCTAGGCACCAATACCTCATTTGAGTCTCCACACATTATAAGTGTTTCTGACATACGTAGCTATGTTGAAATAAATGAGAGAGAAATGGTAATTGCCTGTTATTAGGTGTATAAAATGAAACTATGGTCACTTGAACATCACATAATTGACCTACTAAAATCAGAAACCTGCCTTCCGGGTCAGCTATCTGATGTTCTACAAAAAAAAAAAAAAAATAGATTTACAAAATCCTAACAAAACACCTCTTTTCTTGACAGATGCATTTGCTAAACAAATTGTCAGATAAGAGGCATGAAAGTACTTTGGGGAAGGATGACACTGAAAAATGTGTCTTCTGTAAGCACAACACATCAGCTTTGTTAAATTTAAAATATTGAAATGCTTTAGAGCGCTTGTTATGTAAATTCAAACCTTGTACATTACAGGAGATAATATGGACACTGACAAAACAGAGGCTGTCAAATACTATTAATGTAATTCCACCAGAATGAAGCACAGAAAATCTCAACACATCATATGCACCATATCTGTTGAAGATCTATGGGTAGATGTCAAACCTGCAGCCTGTGCAAGGAGACCTGAGAATTTTGGGGATTGTAAAACATTCACAAAGGAACGCTGAAAACAATTTTCTGAATCAAACTTAAAACATTACATGTTAGAAACATGCAATATATTTACATTGTATACACATGTATGCTGATTATACTGACTGACTGGAAGCTCAAACATGTTTTATTTTTACTAGTGTACTAAAATGTGAAAATACATTGTAGCCATGTACTTACATTTGCAAACACATGTCTTCATGTGTCGAATGTTGTCGAATGTTCAGACATTCGTTTTCAATTGAAAAAAAATCTAGTAGGTGGGGGAGGTCTTACACAATAGAAAGGGAGATATGGAGTGATGGGAAGTATGAGGGTTTTAAAAGGCAGAAGACGGGTGGGCAAGTTTGAAGAAAAAAAAAATGTTTTTTTTTGGATGTTCTTTTAAATGAACAGAAAGTAGGAGCAAGTTGAATAGGATGAGGAAGACCATTTCAGAAAGTTGTGGCGTCTCTAAAAAAGTCTTGGAGCCGTGTGTGTGATGAGGTTATGAGAGAGGAAGACAATAGTAGGTCATTGGAGGAGCGAAGAGAGAGTCTAGGGGAGTATTTTTCTACCAGGTGAAAAGGTAAGTGGTACAAGAACTGTGGAGGGATTTAAAGGCAAAGCACACAAGCTTGAATTTGATTCTATGGTGAAATGGAAGCCAATGAAGAGAACTACAAAGATGCAGCAGAAGAAGAGCAGTAGAGAGGATGGATGAGTTTGGCTGCAGAAGTCATAGCACTGGTCAACAAACATTTTCTTGCCAAAAAGATTAAAGTCATTTTAGGTTATGTTTGATGCACAGATTCCAAAGATGGTATTGTTTTTGCTAGATTGGCTATAATTTTTGAAATAATTACCTCAATAATAACCTCATAGAAAACTAATGAAACATGAAAATTAAGCAAAATTAAACTAGATATGCCTATGTATACAAAATTAAAATTTTGAAATACCTAATGTCAATATATTCTATATTCAGTATATTTACAGAACTAATCACAGAGAAGTCACTGAAAAACTCAGTTTGTACGATTTCCTTTTATGCTGATGATCAGGACAATAACGTTGAAGGCTCCAGCAGTAGTCTGCCATCATGTGTCTATCCCATCTGCCCTGATACCTATCCATCACCTTTATATCTTGATGGAACCTCTACCCTTGTTCCTCACTGAAATCGCCAAGGTTTTCTGAAAATATTTGCAAATGGTTATGGAGATAGTGCTCATAGTAGTACTCAAATTGTTTAAGTTTAAGAACAAGTTTTGTACCATTTCTTCATAATTTTGTGCTTTATGGTTACCCAAGATGTCCTTGACAACCATGTATCGGTATCGGTCATGTAACTTGTGAAATTTAAATCATTTATCAGTTTTAGAATTTGGGGTCCATCAAAGATTGCTGCTGCTGTTGAGTACTGCTTTTAATTTTTGCAGTACTCAATCCAGAGAAGAATCTACAAATGTATTGGAAGCAATCACCGTCCTTGTTCAGAGCTCTAACAAATTGCTTCATTAATGCCAACTTTATGTGTAGTGGAAGGAGAATGATTTTTTCTGTCAACCATTTGCTCGTTATTGATGTTCGCTGCACTTTTTTTCATGTTTTACCTTGGAGGCCATGTCATTTTTTTTTCCAGCGATCCTGCTTTGCTCCACTATCCCACAAGCAGATAAATCATGGGTTCTTTGAGTATCCACTTTACTGTCTAAGTAGGAAGTTCACTATTTTTCAATCAACACATATGGACCATTTGTGTTCATGATAGCAAAGCTTTTGTAGGACCATTTTGATATTTTCATATTCTTAAGTTTTGTTGAGTGACCAATTGGAATTGATGCATAGCAGTTGCCATTATGCAACAGATTTCAAACTGTCTATGAAAAGCCGCCAGTCTTCTGCTCGGTATTCTGGTACTCCCATATGGGCTAGTAGTCCAGGGATGTTACAACAGTACACAAAGTCTCCATCTTCACTGAAATATGGTAGGAGCGTCACCTCTCTTGTCCTATAAATCGTTATTTTAATTTCCGGTCTAAGACAGTTCTTTTCTTCCAGCCTGGATGCTAAAAGTTCAGATGCTTGTTTTGACAGACTTAGGTCAGGTAATAAATCATTGAGCTCTTCTTGGGAGAACTGCTGGTTTGATGAAACACTTCTTTCATATTCACCTCCACTGCTGGTTTGATGAAACACTTCTTTCATATTCACCTCCACTGCTAACTCCTGGATTACACTCCAAATCCTGTATATCCTCCATGTTGGATACAGGAATATCAGGGAGTGTACCGAACACTGGTTGGGGAACATGCACCATGCGGCACAGGTCGTCTTGCTGATTCCAAATCAGGGTACTCCCACTTGTTTTTCTTGTAACAATTGAAACCTTTCACATTCAGAGCACAAAAATAACAATCATTATGCTGATTTTTGGGCTCTCATCATACCATAGGAACACCAAATTTCAGACTTTTAAGTTTTCCCTTTTTCCACTAATGTAGACACTCTACACAAGTTTTGCATACCATATGGGGCGCCCAATACTTATCTTGGTCTCCAAGTTTAATACCAAAATATGCAAGATATGCTTGTTTCACAAATTCTGTAATTTTGTTGCTGGTAATATTCACCACAAATGTAAAATACATTAGGGTCATTTAAACAACTTCTTTTTGAAGAAAAAGAAAATTAATGGAAAAAAATAAAGGCAAATTTCATGAAAATAATGCTACATTTAATATATAAAATGCAAAACATTGATGTAAGTAAGGATTGATAATAATATGCTGTGTTAACATTTGTTGGTAAAATCGTCTATTCCGATTCCTGTAAAACAAGAACTAGAGCCAGTTGAATGAAATGGATGTAATTTCTGGATTCAGCAGACCTGCAAGTGGTGCAATCTCCGGCAAGTGGAATTTTTTTTTTTTGTTGAGCTGTGTAATACATTGTAAAGGAGAGAGTCGGGTTAGTGGAATACCAGAGAGGAGAATGTTACAGTAGTCCAGAAGGGAGATAAGAGCGTGTACAAGGAGTTTGGTGGTCTCTGGAGACAGATAGGGCCAGATTTTGGAGATGATGAGCAGGTAAAAGTGACAGGACCTGGAAATGTTCTGAATATGAGGGATAAATGGGATGGCCGACACCAGGACAAGGTGCCTTAGGGGAGGGACATATAACAGTGTTGTTAACCGTTAGTAATATGACAGGGGGAGATTTGGAATTTGAGGGGGGGAAGAAGATGAGTTCAGTTTTATCCAGTTAGAGTTTCAGAAATCTGTCACACATCCATGGCGAGATGACCGACAGGCAGTATGAAACCTTGTCCAGGACTCAAGAAGACAAGTCAGGGGTGAACAGATAGATTTGAGTGTCATCAGCATACAGATGGTACTTTAAACCAAAGGAGGATATGAGACTACTGAGTGAGGAGGATTACGCACTTACAATATTTTCTTCCAATTTTACAAAATATCTTTACTATACATAAGGGTGGCCTTTAGTTGGCACCACTGTCCACGACCATTTTTTAGGAGATACAGTTTTTTGTTTCAATCGTTTCCGGGGATGCAGTTTTAATGAAAATAATATTTCAGTCAGATGAGTTACAAATCACTTTTAATTTCAAGAATGGGAAAAAAATAAAATTAATTTACAACTTTTATTTTTGCAGGCAAGATTACATAAAGATAAAGTTTAGTGCAAAGATGCTTGTTACTAACATGATATTATCAATATTGTAGAAGGTAACCTCCAATGCCAAATTCAGAGGATATTTGGTATCATGTACCTCAATAAATAGACCTGGATGGGGCTGTCAATATTTGTATTGCTGCAGATTTTTGTCATTTTATGTGGGATCCAAGCCAAGTGTGTCCTGGAAGTTTAGGTCAGGTAGATCTGAGCCAGGAGGCTAAATTTTTTATATATATATATATATATATATATATATATATATAGATTATCTATATTTATAGATATATATATATATATATCACATCCCCTAACCGAGGTATGTTTTTTTTTCACGTTTCTTACATTGTGAAGTCCAGGTACCTTAACAACACTGTTTCCTCTGATGATCCAACTCCTGTTGTCCCCCTTCACTAATGTAACACTGTGTTGAACTATTACATAACCTCAGCACTGGGCAACCAAAAAAAAAAAAAGGACTCATTGGAATGTAGACAAAAGAAGAATGTTTAGAGCCTATGTGGTATATTCCTGCAGATTTAGGCAAATAAAACAGGCTTTAAATTTAGGGTTTTCATATTTTGGCCAGCGGTCAGTTCGGAGGGGTGAGAGGGTGATGTCAAAGAGTAATCATCAGCATTCTGGAAATGGGATTCAATAACTGATGCACACAGTTTTGACCAAATAAATGCTTTAGCTGTGGGATAATAAGTATTATTCAAGAAAAAAAAATAAAATTAAACATAGAAGATATTCTAACTAGGAATTAAAGTCTAAACAAAGTTGATCTTTCACACTTATACCTGGATGCTAGTGCCTATTACTTGGGATAGGATTATCCTGCTGCGGTTTTGGATTTGTATCCTAAACACATAAATAAAAAAACAAGAACAAAGAATCATTTTATACATTTTTGCAACATGTGGGTGGACCTGGGAGCACAGCAGAAAAAAATCTTGCCATTTGTGATATACTATACAAATCCACCAAAAACCTAAATTTTACATTATTGGTCTTGAACTGCTAACCTCTACAGTTTTTCATAGAATGGACCTAATTTAAAAAAAATGACATGTCTATAATTGTCCTATTACACTTCCACATAAACTTCCAGAATATTGTAGGTGAATACCCTTAAAGTCTTTCTCAAACTTTTTATTATGGGGGGGCCCCCTTGAAATAACTTTCAGGTCATAGTGAACCCCTGCTATAATTACTATATCCACAACACACAGTATGTTAGTGTGATGGTCAAGTGTGAAGAATGTCTCTTACATTGCTGGCCACCCTTAGGAAGCTGAAAATATCATTGCCCATGCGTGGTATAATGACTGTACATAAACAATCTATTTTATTGTCAGCAGTAACTGACCTGAAAGGCAAATTGTTTCCATTGCTCCTGGGATAACCACTTCACATACGGAAAAGGGATGGGCCAGCTGCAGGAACCTAGAAAAAATAGTAAGTTACTAAAGATATTGGCAACAAAGATGGTAGATGGCATATGCAGCAGAAGAGTCTTCGATGAGAAGAGTACAACTCAGGATTCGCTGTGCTGGTAGTATGGTAATGCTAGACAAGTGCTGGAAATGTATGACAGTGAGGGGTAGGGGTGGCAGGTCTGCTTTACATTGGTTGGCCATGGTCAACTTTTCTTACCCAGTAGATTAGCAAGAGTTTTGCCCAACATCATTTTTTTTTTTGAACGGGACCCCAATACCCTTTCACAACACAGCTGTGTTGCAGTGCACCTTAGCACCCAGTGCTAGGTGCATTACCATATTGTGCGGCATTCCTAAAAAATGTTGATTAAATGCCCCTCAATGGGGTCAGTAGGCCTAGGTGGGGGGGAGGGCATCTGCCATTATCACCCCATTTAGTCATAAGCCAAAGCTGCATCTGACTCACTGCTTGCTCACCTACTTATGCTGTGGAGACAACTCATGAAGTCCTTACTAAACTACTTCCACAAAGCCTTTTCATCCACCTCGTTAATTAGGATAGGCACAATGGGGCCGATTTATTAAAGCTCGCCACAGCTATAGAGGATACACTTTTATCAGTGAACCTGGGTAATCCAGCAAACCTGGAATGGATTTCTTAAAAGCCATTTGTTACCAAATGTTTTCAAATCCAGGACAAAACAATTCCAGGTTTGTTGGATCACTCAGCTTCACAAATGAAAGTGTATCTTCTCTAGCCTTGGAGAGCTTTGATAAATCAGGCCCAATGTATTGTGCCTTGTCATCTTTTTTAAAGAAATTTTACATAACTGTGCACAAATATCCTTTATTTACATGACTACTTTCAGGACATGCAAAATTGCTATTTTTAATTTAGGGAGATAAAAAAAAAGCACATATGCGATCTCAGAATTACACATGCCAAATGAGATTTTACCCAACTCTGCATAGTGTAAAAGGGTTTAGACAGTTTTCTTTATGATAATCCCCAAGAGGTGGTTGGATACTTTACTTCATTTTCTGCAACTTTGCCATTTTAATTTTGCTTAGACACTAACTCCAGGCCATTATGCTACTGATAAGGAGGACAACTGCATCATCTGTGGGCAACTGGCACTATTAACGGCTGGTTATTTGACTGGTATTGTTATTATGTTCTAATACTTGCACTGACTTTTGCTACTTAACCAACTTACTTGATTATAATGCTGGTGAAGAAGTTTGTCCTATGTTTCTCCATTTGATCCATCATAGTTGTTTACCTGCACTCTTTACATTTCTTCAATTTGTAACAATTTCATCAGATTGATCCTTTCATCATATGGTTGCTGGGTGGATTGTGTAGTTACAGACGTGTATCTTATATTTTATGTCAATTTTTATACCTGTAACTGTTCTTTCCTATGTTTTCTTTATCATTTGTACCTTTGCAGTTTACATTAGTTAAGTTTAGATCAGGACATCAAAGTAATTTTTTCTGCTTGGGAGTTTATGGTGTCACAGGCCCTTCGCTTCATACAGATGTCTGATGGACATCAGAGGATTGTCACTGGCTATTTTTGTTTATGTTAGGTGGCCTTGCTGACAAATTAAAACAATCCAAATATATAGCTCATGCTTTAAAAAAGGTATATTGTTTGTAAGAAAACTACCTTAAATGGTTTAATGTGCAGTACCTTTTTTGTTCAACAAACTTCACCCTCCCCCCCCCCCCCGAGTTTCTTAATTTTTGTTCTAGAAGTGTTATTACATTTGCAAACCAGAGAATCGTGATGTTTTCTTCTGTACAAAAGGTATTCCTTTGTTATATGTGAAATAAGGAGCAATGTGCATCCCACAAAGTATCAGGAATTGCAAAAGTTCCTTATGCAGTTTCAAAGTGTATCCCTACTGTTTTGAAGGTGACTTAAGTGTCACCCAGAGATCATTTTTTACCACAGTCTTTGGATCCATACCTTACACCAAAATTTGCTACCTTGCTGGATACTACAGAGGAATAGAAATCCTCATTTAAAGTAATATACCTGCTATTCTAGAATCCACAAATCATACTCTCACATTGAGTTTAGTGACTTGGAATTTTTAGACTATGTGATACCTATTATTTTTTTTTTAATATTTACCATCATTATTGCTTTGCAAGATATCTCAGACCAATCCCCACTTTTTTTAGACAGACTTTTCAGTCTGTTCATGGAAAATGAATTCACTTTGCCATCTGATATAAGCACTTATCATTCCCTTCACAAGTTCTTTTATTAGAGACAGCCCTGGGCTGGCTGTGATCTGGAACACTTGCAGATCTTCATGGCCATTATATTTTCCATATTACTGCCTTTAGGAGTTCCTCGCAGGTGGAGGAGCAACCCAACCCCCAGTTAATGCAGTCACAGAAGAAGGGTTATAATATATACTGCTGAGCTACCTTGACTAAAGCGCAATGTTCCTCAGAACTTTGGTACCGTAAAAAGGCCCTTAGAACACTGCACTATGCCTATACCCACGCAGGAATTATTTATTTAGATACTATTCCCTTTCCTACTCTGCCAGAATATCAAAATCTAATTGAGCTGCATATAACCTTAGATGAACTTACTGCTGCTTATTACCCCAAGAAGGTGCAAGGCCCGAAAGAGGAAGTGAACTGAAAAATGCAGAAAAAACAAAAATCCACTCCCCTTCACTCCCGCAGTGCAATCAGGTATCCGGCAACGCGTTGGGTCCTGCATCATCCCGGTATCGGTTTTGAAAGTATATAGAATATATACTAGCCTTAGGTAAAGTGAGAATTGACTCAAACTATATTATACTGTTTTTAAAATGACTAACTCAGTTATTTGTGTTCTTTACTTCGGTTCCTGGAGGCGCCTTGGCCTTGCACCTGGTCAAGTGAAACCAGATAGGAAGACCATAGAAACTGCCAGCAGATAAGGAGACCATGGAAACTACAACCCCCCCAAGAAAACCAAATAAAAGTGGAATGTACAGTGGCAGTAAAAAGCAAAATAATAATTCGTCTGTCTTCAGGCAAATTAAAGAAGAGACCAGCCCAGAATTGGATGACCAGTGACACAAGGAACTGAAGTAGATAAAATAATAGATTTTTGCTTAAGTTTTCAGAGACTCCTTTAGACAGAGGAAAGGACAGTCCTAACGTCTATTGCCTTGTCTGTTGTGAGTTTCCAACGCGTGAATAAAACCTTGATTCTTTACTATACCTCAGAAGTTGTGGTGAATAACTGTCAACTTACCATTGACACGGTCTACAAGCCGGTGTGCCTGGTGATGCCATCTTCACCTCTTCTTCCTACGTCACCCAACACAGGCCATTGACCCTCTCCCTTCCAATTTATCTCATACTCCCTGTGTCTTTACCTTTCAATATTTAGGGATACTAGTCTCTCCTGAAATTTATTATAGATCTTTCATTTGGGTGCACCACACACATCTTTTGACATCCTTATTACAGAAAGAAGCCAACACAATGCAAAGCACATTTTTTTATTTTACCCTCAGGCTTAAAGATACAACTGATGAGTTAATAGCAGTTAACAAATAGGCTTGCAAAAGTACCAATCAACCTAAAATTCAAATAACACAGCAAGTATTAATAGAACTCATAGCTAGCCTTCCCTCGCTGTAATAAAGTACTAAGTAGGTTTGTTCAGAAAATGTATGCTTTACTGAAGGAAAAACAAAAATCTTGTGCAATTCTCAAGAAACCAATACACAAGCATGAAATTCAATCAAGCTTCCAATTTTTTCGATCACTACAGTCAGACACAGATTTACACAAAACATTGTTGAGCTGCCAAAAAAACCTGCAAGAATGAACAGTTGTAGATTTATCATTTACTAACCATACCATATTAGAATATAACATTTGCTTTGTGTTCAATAGAACAGGATTGTATTGATGGTAAATATAAGTTCTGATCACATTGCAGCCTTTCCTAGGGAATTGGATTTAACCCTGTGAAGCTAAAAGCATGTTTTGAGCTTTGTGGCCCAGGTCATGATTCTTGGATGGGTAAGAGGGCAGTTACTGGTGGCATCCCCCAGCTCAGCCCAGCAGTATATAGAAAAAAAGCTGTGCTGGGGGTTCCCATAAATAATGCAGTGTAAACAGTCCTAAAGCTCTTGCAATGGTCAGTCTATGATATGCAAGACCAGACATACATTTGGAATTGTACTTTAGGAATAATCCAAAAAGGGAGGGAAGTATACTTACATGCTCAGTCATTAGGAAATAAATACAACTATACAAATCACTCACCAAAAACTACATTGATCAGTCATCCGATAGATTTTTCTATTTACAATAAAAACGTTTAAAAGCCAACTGAAAAACGTTTCTGGTTGTAAGCGGTCAGGCAAAATACCAGTCAGAATTAAAGCCGCTAATCATTTCAAGTGATCATTAAAACATAAAATTAAAACATAAAATTAAGACATAAAATGAGAGCTATAAGGCAAAAAACAGAAATACACAACTACTACTTACTGCACTGAGAAGGAAAGAAACCGTAAGCTATACATTGTTAAGGAGAGAACTCCACTTACTCTGGCTTTGTGATTACACGAACAAACCAGTTTTGGTTGTAAATCATAGTCCTATACAAATTACGTACTGGAGCATTTAAATTTAGGGCTCATAAAACAAAATTGTGTGTTGCACAATAACAGCATGGTAGAAACAAGTTCGTTCATTTATACGGTGATGAATTCTCTGATCACTGTTTCATTATATTTAATTCAAGGTTTTAATATCCCAGAACAATGATCCTACCTTTCTACTGCATGTAAGAATAGGTGTATAAATGTCTCACTGCAGCTACAAGAGAAATACATCAACCTTTATGTATGATTTTTTTTTACTGAACCTGTTAATCTTGGCCAGTTGCTCTACAGGCTAACTTGTGTTCCCCCCAGCCCCTTTTAGCTGGGTGCACAACCCGGCAGTTTTCTGTAGTCACCAGGCTGGGCTTCGTATAGATTGAGAGGTCAGTGAAAGTTAGCAATCAACCAGGTCTGCTGGGGGGAGCTGTTCTTAATTTATCCTAAATTTATACTTATATCAAGTTTTTCACATCTTGTCTGCCCCCTTTTCACTATCCGAATGCAGCTGCCCCCCACTCAGCTGAGAAAAATTTCAGGGGAGAACAAACTGCTGAGTATTTGAAGGGGACATCACAAACAGTTGTCACATTCAGAGCAACTAACATGAAGAACTCAATAAATTAATAATTTAGGAGTTAGCAAAGTATTTTCATACCTACAGCAAGATTAAACAGATTTCAATCATGGCATTCATGGTGGCTTTCATGGCGTGGCATTGCAGCATTTTTTTTACACAACACTGCCAAGCCTTGCAGATTCATGTGATAAAGGCACTTTATGTTATTAAGAATAAGGAAAGAGGATAAAAAGAATGTGAAGCACCTTCTTAAGGTTTGGCAAATATAAAAGCACCACCAGAAAATACATAGGAAACTAGGATATATAACCACAAGAACAGTCCATATATTTTACCTCAAGAGAATTGCTATATTAAATTGTATATTTACAGTAAATACAATTTAATAAAATACTGAATAGAGATCACCTCCCAAATGGCAAAATGAAGCAGCACTACCCGTGTATACAGTAAGACATTTAAAACAGTTGCCAAGCACAAGATTCAAGTTTTAGATCTTTAGGAAAAAAAGAACAGTTTGCTCAGTCATACTTCAACTGTGTCTACCAAGAACAATTAAATATCCACAGCGAAAGTGCTTGAAGGTGATTACTGTTGCACTGTGAGGAACACTGCACAATATTCAAAACTTTAAAATCGTTAAAACAAATGTTAAACCAATTTCTGTTCCATACATGTTCAAGGTGCTTTTGGAAGAGATGTGTAAAGTACACCATATTTAGGTGCATTGGTTTGCATGTTGCCATGCATGTAAACAGAATCCACTTTTCCAGCAGTAAAAAAAAAAGAGGCAAAGCCAGCAAAGCTAAGTCAATACAAGAAACACAGCCCTTATAAATCTAAAGGTTTGCTCGCTGGCAAAAAAGCTACTTTTCCTATTGGATTCTTTGGAGATCCTCTATAACGGTTATGCCCTCTATTAGACAGGATTCTTAATGCATTATTTGGGGTATTCATGGAAAGATCAGGTTTTACACACATGGGTCTGGAGAGCTCTTGATTTGTTAGGTCTTCCAACACAGACTTTACTGGGTTTACAGAGGAGAGCATTGAAGTAGGTGCATTGGCAGATGTATGCTTGGAAAACCTGGAACTGGGTCCTCGAATTGAAACTGTAGATAACTGCTCATATGAGGTAGAGTTCTCCTGACTACCTGCAGAGAAAAGCCCATGGCTTGAACGAGTTAAGGAGAGTTCTGATGACAGGGATCCATCACAACTGACAGATTTCACCATAGGTGAGCCAACTGCACCTTCTTTTGTCTGACTGTTGTCTACATGCCGCTTAACCTCCGAAAGGGAATTTATACGTCGGACAGACTGACGTACAGGTGTACGCTGGAATTTAATAGGGGTCTTTGCTTTGTGGACATTGCGGTCGTTTAAGCACAGTCTATTGAAGTGCTTTATCTGATCAGACACTCGGCTGGATCTACGAACTGGTGCTGAATGAATATCCTGAGAAATGTGTGAAGAATTCTCTTCTTTAGGCACTGGAATAGGCTCATTATTTTCTGATTTTAACATTCCCACAGCTTTTTTAGAAGCTGAATAATCTGACTTTGATAAATTCTCACTTCTGGACTCAAATCCACTTAGGTCACATTCTAGCTTGTCATGTGAGGTTTTGATCAAATTCATAGAATCAGCATCGGTTTCTTCCACAATCTTCAAAAAAATTTGTGGTGAATCCTGTTGTGCAATTATTTCCAAGCTTTTGACTGGAGTTTGTAGGGCAGTTGAATCCTTTTCAACATTTTCAAAGATTCCTTCTGGTGAATTCTCATTGATATCACATTCACAGCCTTGGATAGACCTAACTGGAAGGTCAAACTCCGTTTGTGGCTTAGATGTGCACCTATTGTGATCAATGCCAACTTCTGACCCAGTGATCAATGTTTTGGATTTTATTTGAGACTGGGAAACAAATGCAGGAGATTCTGGTGCTGAAGACTTAGTACATCCAACAAATGCACTCAGATCACTTCCAGATTCTGTGAATGCTCGTGTAATCCTGCGCACCGTGTTCTGTGCTTGACAATCATCATCCCCACACAAAGAGTCTTCACTCTGGTCGTTTTCTTTGCTATAGTTGCCAGCTATTGACTTTATCTCTTTTGGTATGGCAGGGGGTTTCCCAGTTACAAGAACAGGCTCAGAATAGCAGTTTCCAGCATACAGATATCCTGATAAAGGTGTCCCATCATCACAGTCCTCACCTAATTGATGAGGTCCTGTCCAGGACATGCGATGATTTGAGTCATCTAACTTTTTGGGCGTTAGCAAGTTCTCTTCAGATTTGCTTATTTTCTTTCCATCTATAAAAGAAAAAAAAAATGTTATGCCAAAATCGGATGTAAATTGTAAAATTTTTCCACGGTACCAGGTAGGCAAGTGCAATTTATTTTGTGGAAAATTCATAGTATAGAATCACTAGTCAGATAGTAGCCCATTGAAAGGACAATGTGACCGAAGTGATCACTTTTTACCCAGCTGACTCCACTGAAGTTTGATGAAATCATTGCATCGTATAAAAGTGGACCTGTACATCGACTGTAGATCAATTACACTGCAATAATATCAATGGAAAATTGATAGTGTATGCCTATTACACATTTAGTTTTAAAATCATCATTCAATAAACCTTGGCGCCGAACCAAGTAAGAGTTTCCTATTAGTGGTAGCATTGAAACAAATGGAGCCCTAAATTAAATGAATCTGAATGAGTCCGTGACTAACCCCACCCATAAAGCTTCTTTAATAGCACAGTTTGCAATCAAAGACTATAGCACTGCCCAGTATTCAGAAAAGCATACCAGGACCATTAACAGATCTAGAAATACCAGTATACTTATCATACAGAGACAATGTTCTTGCCGTTTTACATGGTATCCTAAAGTTATCAACTTCCCTTTGCAAGGATTCCCTTCGCCTAGAGCCAATCTGCAACTTATGCAATAGGAAGCATGATAGTGGATTGTGCAATCAGATTCCAGATTAGATTTTATGGTAATTGTGCAAGTGCAAGAGATTTCAGTCTCTGTGCTGTGAGTTCAGAGCATCACTTGTTTGATGTTTTGTTGCGAAATATGAGACATTAAAAATGCCATTAAGTGTAATTTTTAGCTACTGTACTTGGAAGCATGCTATAGTTTGTAGGTGTTTCAAACTTTTCCTCAAAAGGTGGGAATTTAGGGTACCATCCATTATGATCCTCAAAAGAAACATTACCAGAGATGATGAATAATTTTTAATTACTTGAAAAGTCAAACATTTACACCATAACTGAAAATATGCAGTTGTAGCAACCTTAACTCTTACCTGCACTTACAAATGGACTTTTAGCTGGAGAAGCATCCAATTTGTTACCAAGAATTGGCAATTCTTGTGAGTTAGCCAGTCTCCAGCCAATGTTTTGAGAACGAATGCTGGAAGGAAAGCCTGTGTTCTAGAATAAATGCAAAATGAGGTTGATAAGAAAACAGTGCATGTCCTACCAAAAACAAAGGGACCTCCCCAAAAAGAATGTAAACAGCACCCTTTACTCTAAGCTCCAGAGGATAAAAAAAAAATACATCCATACACATATAAACTGAAAATACTTTTTGAACAATAAACCACGATTAATGTTGATGTTAATTGCTGCTTATTGTGACGATCAATTCATAGAATAAAATGTTTGCACACTACTGCTATGAAATACAATTTTAGGCCACCTTTCTACGTTTAGCCTGATATTGGAGGGTTAGGCATTAGCAGCAGTTCTCTCTGCTTAAAGTTCCAACTTTTAGTACCACGTGCATACTGGAACCACTAACAAAAAATGGAATAGAGAATTTTCTAAAAAAAATATTTAGTAGATTTTTCCACAATAACTGGAACTATAAAACCAAAAACAAATAAAGCGACCATTAAACTGAACAGTGTTAGGATAAACTCATAATGCCAGAAATGTTCAAGACGTTGTAGCTAAGGTTTTTCAAGGTCTATGTAATCTATGTAAATAGGAGGACCATGGAAGTTAAAGCACAATGCGAAATTACTCAAGCTTGTGATATATTCCTGAAACTTTGCACAAGCTTACTATTGGAAACTTAAAATCAGTTTAATTTATTTTCCTTAATACTGGTAGCACTTTACCATTAGATTAATCATCTATTACTAAGATGTTTGAGTCGACAAGAGTATTTTTAAGCCACTTACCACTTCTTTGCTACTTTTTCCAAGACTAAACCGAAGGCGAAGCGATCTGCGCACCATCTCTTTGCGACTTATTTTAGGGGAGAAGCAGCCTGTTTTTCCTGACTCCACTCTTACATAAGTAGAAAACAGAATTACAAAACTAATATCTAAAAAATATATTACAATCCACTGACCAAGAGCACAATAGTAAAGAGCATTCACATAAGCAATTACCTTTGTACTTTCCTGTTCTCAAATCTCTTGCTGCGTCTCAAGTTACTAGAGCTGGAAAGGTGCTTGCTGCCAGAGACAGATGGCGAAAAAACGTTTTCTGAGGTTTCAAATGAAACACAAGGGCTTCCTTCCGTCCGAGCTTAAAAGAGAACAAAAAGAATGTATGTTATGTATGTATGTATGTTAAACACATGAAATATTGTGTTTCATGAAAAAATACAGTCTGGTTAATTATAACTGAGCTACAGATATCTTCTAAAAATATTTCAAAAAGTTGTTCAACAGGCAAAAAAAAAAAAAACTAGGAACAATAAAATAACAAGTATTTAAGAAAAAAAATATTTATACACACACACACACACACACACACGTATATTTATATATATATATATATATATATATATATATTTTTTTTTTTATTTTTTTTTTTTAAGAGCAAATTCACCTGTAAAATGCCTTCCTGCACAAGCAGAGGCAACAACAGCAAATTCACCTACCAACAAGGAAGAGGTAGCAACAGTAAACCTACCACTCCCCAAAATATATTAGCAGAATTTTGATATAGAAAATAGTTCTAACTGCCTTCCAGGGGTTACACTCTAAACCCCCCTTCATGTTACAAAAGACAACTGTTACCTGGGGGTGGGTTTGCTTTCTTTTGAAACAAATCTGTTTGTGAGTGGACACATTTTACAGTCTTTTCAACGTATTAGCTACGCAACAATAACACAGCTACTTACCAGAAGATGGTGTGGACCCACCACCAAAGAGACTACTGGGTAACAGCTCAAAATTTAGGTTCTGTTTTATCGATTTCCTTTTCTTGTTTGAAATTCCCTGCACAGAATCCAAAGGAAGTTTTCTTTTGGAGCTTGGAGTAAGTACTAAAGGTGTCACCATGGAACTAAAAACTAGGAGAAAAAGCATAAATAAGAGACCTTTTATTTTGCTTGCAACAATAAGAAATGCTGTAAAGTGGATGATGAAGCTGCTAATATTAGACATGTTAGAAGCAGATTCAACTTTAATGCAATTTGATTAGCTTGAAGAAAGTGTTAAAAAGCATCTTCCAAGTATAGAATTCAAGCATGATACGATAATAAAATGCAAGCGTTTTGCGTTCTTCTGTAGTATCAGAAAAATTGAAGACATGAAAAGGTTTCAGATACATTCAGAATGTAATTTTTTCTTTACTAAAAACAATTCCTAAATATTCTCTTGTCAGTCCATGAAGTTATTCAACAACATGAGTTTATAAAGCAGAACACTGAAAGTATCTGAATGTAGTTGAAACCCTTCCTGTTTCAGGTTATCATGCCTTAAAGGTAGCCCATGCATGAAAAATAAATGCTACTTGTATTGTGGCCATTATTTAGCAAATACCTACCAGTCCTGTCTGGCTGGGGAGTAGATGTAGGTGTTCTATTAGTTTTAAGTTTATTCAATGCGCCACTAACAAAATCTGAAATGCAAGACATGAACTAAGCAATCTTCCACGAAAAGTAGACTACAAGGGTCACAAATTAAACTATATCTCCAAACAGCTGTACTATCTAAAACTTGTCAATGTCTGAATATTCTTTTAGGTTGCTCCCTGTAGTCCAACAAGAGCAATAACAGCTGACAAACCCAAAGCAACATCTGCAAATAATAGAGAGACTCAGGTATTGTTAGCTAAGATATTATCCTTGTCTCCACCAGAAAAGTGTTTCACATCAGCTGTATTGTCCGGGAGTGCTGGCACAGGGAATTTCAAGTAAAATTGAAGCAATTTATTAATTTGAAAAAGCCAGTCAAATATTTGATATAGCCAACAATACACAGAGTATTAGGAAAGAAACAAGTAAATTACAGAATTCAATATTGTGTAAACGGCCAACATGATCGAATGGCTGAATTTAGAAAACCAAACTGAGGCAGCTGTTGTGCAAAAAAAAAACAAAAGACAAAAAAAAAAACAAAATGCAATAGGTACATAAAATTCAGTACTGGAGACCACCACCACAGGTTAAAAGCATTTAAAATTACCAAATGTATCAATGCAGCTACACATGCAGTCTGCTGTTACAGAAGGTCCAAACAGAATATTCAGCAGTCAGTATAGTACTACAATTGATTTCATTATTTCATATTTAGACACCATTAAGAGAGCACAGCTCCACCATATATACCGTTTCCTGGAAAATAATACACATACAAGAGGTGCTCATTTAAAGAAAGCGATATTGCTAGAAATGAGAAATTGGGGCCAATAGTTCTAAGGAAATGGAGTCACAAGAAATTCAAGATGGAATTGAGGGTTTCGAGAGTTATGATGATATGACTCAGTTATCCCCAGAGGTTTTTAGCCGGTTGCTCCGCCCGTCTGATTTGAATACCCCGCCCAGCTCTCCTCGCAGCTCTCATCATGCTCGGATGCACAGATCTCAGTGAGGCTGCTCTGTGTCATCCGTTCAGAGGATTGCTGCTGCCGATGAGAGGTGAGCACACACAGTTCAGCCTTCATGTGAAGGAGACACAGGCAGCCCCGCCCCCATCTCATAGCACGAGCTCTGCGCTCCACCTCTAGCTCTGCGTGTGAATTCTGCATCCTCACAGCTCTGTGTGTACAAACCTCCATATCTCCTAAACTGTATGTCACAATGACCTGTAATTTTCAGGGTGTACAGGGGACCCTCAGATACTAGTTACCACAATTTCAGCCCCCCTGCTTTAAAGAATTTCAAGATATGGGGGGTCAAAAATGTAAAAAGTTATGAAAAATGAACTTTGGGGTTGCTGTTTTAGGGGAAAGTGCAACTAGGAGTCCTAAATTGAAAGTGCAAATTGGGGACCCCGGAGCCACTACTATAGCAAGGAGCATTGTGGTGGGGCCCCCAAATATTTACCTACCTGTCACAAATCATTACCTATGAAACTACCGTCTGCTTCTCTTCTTTGTACACCAATTTCTCTGAGGTGGGGGTACAAAACTGAAAATATAGGTGCAAGTGGCAGGCACATTCTCCCCTTACAATCTCATTACTACAGCATCATTAGAACATAAAACACGCTGCCCATTAAAATGGGCCTCCCTGCCCTGTTACACATTCCTGTCCACTTATCTAACATTCTGAACTTCAATTGGGGAATGGGGAGGTGTAAGAAACCAAAAATATAGGTACAAGTGGGGAACATCTGTGACGAACATCCCCAAAAACTTCATCACTATGGCATCATTAGAAAATGAACTCTGCCCACTAAATGTTATTGAGGTTGAGGTACAGGAAGGTTACAGTCATGTGTAACAAGGAAGTGCATTTTGATGGACAGTTTTTTTTTTAATGTTGTAATGATGCCATGGTGATGAAAGGTGATCGCCACACGTGTCTCCCACTTCCACCTATATTTTTGTTTCCCTGCACCTCTTAATTCTGGAGAAATTGGGGTTTGAGGTAAAATGCAGACAGATATGTGTAACAGAGCAGGGGGCACATTTTGCTAGGTAGAGATTTATGTTCTCATAATGCCATACTAATTACATTTTAGAAAGGTTTAGCCACAAGTGTCCCCCACTTGCACCTACACAGTTTCAGTTTCCTATGCCTTCACGTTTACCCTAAAAATTTCAAGTTGGTTGTATCAACGGTTTAGGAATTAAGAAGGTTTGAACACAGCGAGATGTTAGGCTGCAGAATATGACAAGCAGCTTTTACACTCACATTGCTATCACACTGCGCTGCTGATGACATTACACACTGCGGATAAACTTCAGAGACAGTGTA
This sequence comes from Pyxicephalus adspersus, assembly GCF_032062135.1. Taxonomy (NCBI): domain Eukaryota; kingdom Metazoa; phylum Chordata; class Amphibia; order Anura; family Pyxicephalidae; genus Pyxicephalus; species Pyxicephalus adspersus. The sequence goes on along the minus strand of NC_092869.1, from coordinate 22,214,366 downwards.
TTAATATAGAATATGTACAGTGATGAGAGGGGGTCACTGTCTGTCTTGTCCCCCATCTGATATCACATGCATGATGCTATTAAAGCATCGCCACATTTTTAACATTACATTAAAGATTGACTTTCTCTGTTATGTAATGGAAAAATGTGCGTTTTGTTCAATCAAGTGTTCAATCTAATGCAGGCGCAGTGCAAGGCAGCATTGGACGTAAAAGTGAGCATTAGAGAGAAGGTGGAAGCTGAGCCAGCATGGGCCTGCTGGGTTAATTTTGTAAAAGAATCAAGTGAAAAAAAAAAATGTTTTCACAAAAGTTCACTTTAACTAAATATAGACACAGGGGCACATCTGAAGTTAGGCTGAATTCACACCGGCAGTTAGGTTACATTTGTCCATTCCTCATGCCAGGAACCACTGCTGCTTAAAAAAACTTCTAGCTCTAAAAAAAGCCCAGCACTTGCCGCCTGTTACCAATCCTAGGTGCCCAGCACTT
>NC_092869.1:22106103-22213055 GCF_032062135.1 Pyxicephalus adspersus | reverse complement strand
ACAGAAAAAACCCATCCGAGAAATTGCAACAATATTAGGAGTGGCAAAATCTACAGTTTGGTACATCATGAGAAAGAAACAAAGCACTGGTGAGCTCAGCAACGCCAAAAGACCTGGACGCCCACAGAAGACAACAGTGGTGGATGATCGCAGAATCATTTTCATGGTGAAAAGAAACCCCTTCACAACAGCCAACCAAGTGAACAACACTGTCCACGAAGTAGGCGTATCGATAGCCATGTCTACCATAAAGGGAAGACTCCATGAAAGTAAATACAGAGGGTACACTGCAAGGTGCAAGCCACTCATAAGCCTCAAGAATAGAAAGGCTAAATTGGACTTTTCTCAAAAACATCTAAAAAAGCCAGCACAGCTCTCGAAAAACATTCTTTGGACAGATGAAACCAAGATCAACCATTATCAGAATGATGGCAAGAAAAGTATGGAGAAGGCGTGGAACAGCTCACGATCCAAAGCATAGCACAACATCTGTAAAACATGGCGGAGGCAGTGTGATGGATTGGGCATGCATGGCTGCCAGTGGCACTGGGACACTAGTGTTTATCCATGATGTGACACAGGACAGAAGCAGACGAATGAATTCAGAGACATACTGTCTGCTCAAATCCAGCTAAATACAGTCACATTGATTGGGAGGCGTTTCATAATACAGATAGACAATGACCCAAAACATACAGCCAAAGCAAAGAGTTTATTAAAGCAAAGAAGTGGAATATTCTTGAATGGCCAAGTCATGGCCAATTCTGAACCCAACTGAGCATGAATTTCACTTGTTGAAGACTAAACTTCAGACAGAAAGGCCCACAAACAAACAGCAACTAAAGGCCTGGTAGAGCATTAAAAAGCAGGAAACCCAACATCTGGTGATGTCCATGAGTTCAAGACTACAGTCTGTCATTGCCAGCAAAGGGTTTTCAACCAAGTATTAGAATTTATCATTTTACTTTCAGCTTTTTATTTGTCCAATTATTTTTGAACCCCTAAAATGAAGTGATTGTGTATATAAAAAAAAGCATTAGTTCCTCACATTTTTATGCAATATTTTTCTTCAATCCACTGAATCAAAGCTTAAAAGTCTGCAGCAGTTCAACTGTATCGGAGTTGTTTCATTTAAAATTAATTGTGGAAATGTACAGAACCAGAATTGGAAAAAAGTTGTCTCTGTCCAAATATTTGTGGACCCAACTATATATATAAATAAATAAAAACACACACACACACTTGACATTCAAAAATCTGGCAAATTCCCAATCTTTGAAAGTTATACTTACCTCCACACACAGGCCAGCTTTCCTCTCGCAGCACCTGTGGACATCTGGCAAACTTCCATGTATTTAGTGTAGTAAGCAAGACCTAACAGCTGTTTCTGCAGAACAGTGCCATCAAAACATCAGTGGCCAAACAGTGTACTGTAGTCCATGTATTGAAAATGTGCTCTAAAATTCATGCCGGAAAACTGAAGGAAGCGGATTATCAATGGCCTGATTTTCGATTGTCGTGTGTGTAATATATATATTACACACACACAAATGTCATCCACGAATACAGTTCCCATTATACAAAAGATGTATGTTCCTCTTACAAGAATTGTGAAATAGATTCTGTATATTTAAGGCAGAGTTGCAGACAAAAATAAAATGACACATTAGTTCTCCATTTATTAGTAGTGGATAGAAATGGGAGACATTTTGGCTTTACACAAAGTGGTTATCTATCTCCCTGTAATCCACTTCCACAATAACATTTTTTTAGTAGCAATGATGTAAAGGATAAAGCAACAAATGTTTTTTTTCCTCAGGTAGCTTCTGCTAGCGTTACTGCCATCTGTGTTCAAATGGGATAAATTTACACATTCTTCCAAACTCCCTTCCCAATGTCAGAGCAAGAGAATCTCCTTTATGGACTCGCAAATTAAGATTTTTTACAGGAAAACCAAGTTATAACACTTACACACATTTTCCAAAAAAGTTCTGTTTGAGCTTGACATTAATGCCATGTCCCTCAAGTCTAAATAAACAGAACATAGATATTTACACACAAATAATCTTGCCTGTAGGTCTCATTTAAAGGGATAAATACCCGGTGCTCTGTAAACTTATGGAACATTTTCTAAATATATGAGCTTAGCAAAGTGAAAAACTGCTATACTGTGCACATATTTTTGTAATGCTATACTACAATTCTAAAGGACATTTATATCAAAAACTGTTGGCTCGGTCTTCATCAATTGGTCAACATGTTTTTGACTCTGGATTGACACCTTACCTCCAACACTTCTCCTTCTACGGCGCTTCCTCTCTCCAGGAGAATCTACATCACCTTCTTCTGATTGCTCCGCTCCAGGGGTATCAGAGCCAACATCTATTCCCAGCATGCCTGGTATTTTCTCAACAAGGAAATCAGGCACACACCCTACAAAAACAAAACATTAATACATTGCAAGATCTAAACCACAAGCAAAAAAAAAAAAAAAAAAAAAAAAAAAAAAAAAAAACCACACACAGTTCGCCCCTTATATTCAATTTATAGGTTTTTAAAGGTTATAATCCAGGTGTGGAATTTAACCTGACTGGTTATTGTGGGCCAAAAGAACAGTCTTTGCTATCAAAGTGAAACAGACCACCAATAAACGGTTTATACTTATTACTATAGTCATACTAAACATCACATGTAAATATTAACATTTCAACTATGAATATATATTAATAATGACTCTTCTTTAGTTAGAACACCAAAGGCCTTGTGTGTTAAACCCTGACAGGAAACCTACCACAAATGTGTGTTACAACCATTATTTTTGTACATGTCTGGCGCAGGTTTTTTTGCATGTATGTGCATTTAACATAGCGAGATTTAATTTTTTTAGCCCCAAGCAGTCATCCCAAACGTGTCCCGAGTCACACACGGGGTTGCTAAAGATTAAAAAAACCCACTTACCTTGTTCCGTTGTCGTCCCCCGGCATTCTGCTGGTCTCCGCAGGTCTTCGGGACAAGTCCTATTCTTCCGATCTCCAGCCGGCAGGGATACATATACACACACTATATATGCTACTGTACAATTATATTACATGTATCAATTTTTATTTTAACAAATTTGTGTTTTTTGACTTAAAGTTTATTATAATTTTATTAAATATTGGACATATTTCAGTGAGTTATGCCTAAGAATTATAGGCCTACAAAGTAAAATAAATTTCCATGCAAAAAAATGTAAACGCTTTTTGCGTGGAAATATGGACAGAATTAGAACGCTAGGGGGGTTAAATTACTTTACATCATTGGCAGCGAAAGGGTTACACCACTGAAATGTATGTATGTGCTTTAAAGCAGGAAGTAAATTTTACCCTTTTACTCCAATAGTTTTGCCACAATATTACTTTATGGAAAAGGATTTTTACAGAAAGGTCCCCAAAATAGTCATTCTGGTTCAAATACACTTTCCCTGGAAGCCTGTGCTGAGGGGGATTGTGTCACACTCATATTCCCACTGCGACTTGTTGCTGTATGGAGTTAAGGAAATGGGCTTCTAATTGTCAAATAAAGAAAACAGAAGACTGCAAGCAACAAAATATTTTTTCTCAGGTGTACAGTACTTTAGCTGATCAGGATATGGCCTAATAAAACAGTCACAATACCAGCACTAAGGTACTGTGAAATACTGTATGGGTAAATTGTGTGTTTTTTACCCACACATTTAGAAGACATTACTGTGTGTCAAATAGGGTTTGGGATACAGCTTTATATTATATGATTATGTCACACTGCAATTTCAATATGACTTAAAAAAAATATATCAAGGTTACAATAAAACCGTTAAGTCTCACCAATATCTGCTGCCTGGTCTATAAGAGTTCGCACTATTGCTGCCTGAATACGCAGCTTCTTTTCAGTGCTTGCAGAAATCTTTTCATTGTCACTTGTTTGAAGAAGGTTGGGAGCAAATATTACAGCCAGGTTACTGCTGTCCATTTTGTTGGTGTCAGATCTGCAGGGCACATTAAATAAAGTAATTATTTAATAAAAAGTACAACTAATTAAAAAAAGCAGACCATGGATATTTGTACATCTGAACATATACCCAGAGTAAAATCCTTACCTCATAGAGATACTCTGCAGAAAATGAAAAAAGTATCGTAGGATAGATACTGCCCTTTCAGACATTAGGCAGGATATCAGCATGGTGGCAGAGGTCTTGTCCTCATCACTGCTCAGTTGCTGAGCCTTGAATAGTGCATCCTGTAAATCTGCAGGAAGTATAGGCTCAGGTAGCGCTCGGAAAAACTGTTTGAGAATACTAGCCACGTCACATGGAGGAGCATCAGAGAGGTCATGATCACCTCCATCAAGCTTATTCTATTGAAAGCAATGAGACAAATGTCAAGAGAAACATACGCATGAAGAGCATCTTTACCATTGCAGTTGCATGACTTCAGATTAAAGACTCTCAATGCCACGGTAGACCATGCACATTACCCCACTAAAATCAGTTATGTTAACATTTAAAAACAAATCACTGAATACCTAATTGGTTTTCATCCTCACATTCTTGATAACATAACTTTGCTGAATGCAACATTTGTTTCGATGAAACCCAGACAGAAGTATCAGCAACAGAGAAATAGGTAGTAAATGTAAAGGGGCAAATAGACATGTGAACCTACTATAGAAAGAATTTTACCTTTAGCAGTTTCTGTCGCACAACAGATCCAGACTTCCTGAAAAGCCCTTCAGTGTGAGCATGGCTCTCCAAGTACCTACACACTTCAACAAGGAACCTGGAAAGAAAGTACCATCACACTTGTTGAAAAGTTTTTTCGTTAAAAGAAAAAAAAAACAAAAAAAAGCAAAATAAGCAATATCAGCTATACATGAACCTTGCACTAAAATTGAATATTGAACTTCAATGATAAAAAAAAGATTTATTCAATTTATTAAAAGATGCCGACATTCAGGCAGAGTTGGGGCGCTGGCAGCAATGTTTTTTTTGTTTTCGTTAACATGAAATAATTACTTTAAGATTTGCCAAAGACAGTGACCTAAGCCCATGAGTAGCACAGAAACCTGGATCTGCCTTCTTTTTTTGTGACTACCACGATAAACACTGAAGCGGCACAGGAGCCAACCTTTTTCTCAGAGGAGGGAACCAAGGCTTTGTCAGATCAACGAGAGTTTATCATTGCTAAAGTACAACCTTTTATTTTAGATTTGGCCAGAATGGTAAGGGGATGGAACCTCTAAGGTTTTTATCATAGAATGGCATATCTCTCACTGTGGAAAGACATCCACTCAAAAAACAAAACTGCTCCTACTCTATACAAAATGACAAAAAAAGAAAAAAAAAAAGTTTTGGCTTTATGTCTACAAAGGCCTAAATGTCCACGATTGTAATACAAATATTTGGTATATTATTACTCACGATGGAATGTTTCCATACTCTGGAATGAACAAGTGTGGTAGGGAATGCACAGGTACTCCAAAGATTTTTCCCTAAAAAGAAAAAAAGTTTTTGAGCAAGGATAAATATGAATAACACCATGTATAACCAAAATCTTTTTTGCATAGAAACATAACATGATTTGCCGCCTCCCCCACAAAAAAAAAAAATGACTTACCTTTACTGTGAAAACCCCTAATCCATCCACAAACTAAGCTCAGCAAGTTGTGCATTGTCTCAGCTTACCTCTTTTTTCCCCCGACGCCTCCATTTCCTTTCTTCTTGGACCTTTCTCACATCACCCAAACCCAACACAAGATTGGATGACGGGTCTTTCTCCATATTACATTACAAGAAGGCTTGCCTGGTCTCAGGCATGTGCAAAAAAGCAGCCCACCTCCTCCTGAGGTATGTGATAAGTATCCCAGGAGGCTGGTTACATGGGCCTAGTCTTATCACTTTCATATGGACAAAGATGAGGAAAGCCAAAAAAGTTCTGCTAGTTTAGCACAAGTCACAATTTTATTATCTTCATAGACAAGGTATTGTTCTTTTCATGACTGAACCTGGCCATGTCAACTGGTGCCCCTCCAAAAAGTCATACACGATATATTTTTAGGCACAATAACCAGCCTAAAAGATTTTTCCTCTTCTGATCACATCACCATAACTATCCTAAATCTGTACTGTGTCAGACATACAAAAAGGCTCATTTACTTTAGAGTGCAATTATAAGACATAACAGGGGAGGGATACAAATGTATAACCTTGTATGTATGAATATCTTAACAATAATCAGATTCAAGTCTAGAGCATGATCACACTTCCTGTTGCAGGGAGTGTTAGGAGTCTTCCGGCACACAGAGACACATTTTCCTTATATTGGGATATTGCACATTAATAAAACAGTTAAAGACTCAACACAAAAAGAAAATAATAAACACGTTTGAATATGGTAGCACATAAAAGCATTTATTGCCCTAGCCAACAGGTATCTGAACAAATAGCTAGCAATATAAAGTTATTTGAGCAAATTACTATTTTTCCTCTTTACAGCAAGCACCAAGGGTGTCCAGCTGTGCTCGCCCTTTATGTGTCATCATTGACTAGATCTCAGTGAAAGACCAAGTTTTTAGGCTCTAGAAGCTGGTAAGACTGATTTAGAGAGAGGAAGACGACGACATTTTAAAGCTTACTGTCAGTTGCTGATTAAAGCTACATACATACGTGCAATAATTGTCTCTGGAAAGGATCTTTCACGATCCTTTCCAGCGACTAGGGACTGCACGATGCATGATTGAGGGTTATACATACAGCACCACTCTATGGAGAGGGGAGAGGTTAAACGACAAAGCAGCACCCTGCTGCGCGCTCTCCTTCATTTCCATTTAGATCGTTCGTCGTCCATCATCCATGGATCCGCCAGGACGGTCATTCGGACGATGGCCGCTGTACACACGCCAGATTCTCGTCCGATTTCGGCCCTGAGCCGATTATCGGACAAGAACCATTGGACGTGTGTACGTAGACTTAGGCTGGGTCTACATGTTTACATTTTAAGTGCCTTTTAAATGCCAGAAAATGTCCCATTAAAATCAACAGAAGCGTTTATCCGGGTTTTTCAGTGTTAACTATGCGCTTTAATGTTTTAAACGTTGCAAGCAACGTTATAGATAACACTCATAAACGTGCCTCAAGGAAACGTCCCGGTGTAGATTAGCCAATTGGAATGCATGGGAATTTCAAACATGGGCTTTAAAAGCCTCAGGTTAAACGCTGGGGAAAACGTCCCTGTAGACAAAGCCTAACTCCCTTAGCCTGAATTGGTAAAAAAGCATTTTGGCTGACATTTTCATCTTCCCTCAAGTTTTGTCCCCCACATTTCCACCTTCTCATCAGTGCAGCACCTCTCTCCTCCTGAATTAAATCTTTAACCAGCCGGGCTTCACCTAATCCACCAACTGTTAGCCCAACATGTCAAGGTTCCAACCACCAAACTAGAAACAAAGGAGAATGCTATGCTGCAGGCAGTGGTCCCCCAAGCCTCACTACTCCAGACTGCTGACAGGGACCTAATAGCTGATTTGCTCCTTGGGTTCCTGTTTAATGTCCAGGACTATGATGGTTTGGTAAATGTTGGGCTGGGTGAAACATAGCTTGTGAGCCAGAAGACACCTTGGTCAGCCGAAAACATATGCTTTAGATACATTTTTACAGAAATGCTTTGTATCATTATGAAGAATTATGAAGCCAGTACAATTGCGTATTTTTATTCATATAATTTCCAGAAATCTTGACATTATCATCTGCATGCTTTTCTTAGTTGCCTGACAAACTAGTGAAGCGGTGAAGAAAAAGAGATCAGCTTTACATCCAGCAAAACTAGCATTTTTTGGAAAAGTGTTCAGTCCTGTATTTGTGACCTAAGCTTTCTTTAGCCACCCAAAAACAGCCAGGTGGTTGCTTCAAGTCTAAACCTGAACCACCGCCAACATTTGCACTGTACACAACACATTCCACATATCTGAAGATTTGAAAAGTTTACCTAAGGGCACAGTATTTATTCCTACCAAACTGTAAAAAAAAGATGAACCCGTATACAATTTTATGTGATATTTAGGCAAGTCATGCAAAATTAAAGGCAAATTGAGTCAGATTAGATTTACCAGCCATGTTTGAAGGTATACAGATAAGACATTGATCAGAAAAGAATGCATCAAAATAACTAATATACATAAACAGCATTTTCAATACTGATTTTCTATTATTGGACTACCAAGTGATTATTTCAATAAAAGATCACTGCATAGGTTTTTCTATTTGTAACCCTGGTTAGCAGGTTTAGGGCTGGTGTACAGGGACTAATCTGCAATGGTTACAGTTTGGTTCCAACATCTATCATCAGGTCCATTTACCCCATGCTGCTTGTCATTGACATTAATTAGATCTCTTCAATGATAAATAGTGATAAATCTTTAAAGTTGATCCTGTATTCTAGGATGCTACTTGCAACATCTGGAAATTAGTTGTCAATTGCTAGAAGAGGCAAAGCTGTTGAAGGCAGCTGTGAACTAAAGTTACACATTTGAAAAATCCACAGGCAAGTGTTTATTGCAGTAAGGGACAAATGATGTCTGCAATAAATGTTCTTAGCTACCTGAGCACCACCCAGCTATCAAACTTTTCAATAGAGAGGGAAGGGGGAGTGAGTGCTCCTGTGCTCTCCTCTATAGACACCAGCAGTCCTGATCAGTTGTTTACTAATCATCTGTGGAGGACTGATGAACAACATTGGGGGAATGCTGCATACGTCATATTTTTGACCAAGATAAGCACAACCATTCTGTCAGGTGAGAATCATCTGACATATGTGCACACAGCTTTAATTGTCTAAGGGAAGAGATAGAAAGTCGGAGTTTTTTTTCTCACTTCCTGTTGCCTCTCAGGGACAGGAAGGGGTAACTTACCAATAACACACACAGCATAAAAGAAAACAACACGGGTTTTTAAATCTTAACTATTCAAACCAAAAAATAAGATGCACAGTTGTGTTAGAATACAACTACCCATCTACTGGCCTTATCTGCTAAATGAGGGTCTATTCACACCAATGTTTTTCTGCGGTTACACACATTTTACTGTTGCATAAAAAGTAGTCCCATACTTTCAGATTAGGGTGTTCCTAGGAATCTATAAAGGCATGCATGTGTGCTACCACGTATGATAATATGTAGGAGGTGGTCTATAGTGTGTTCTACATGTGTGCCACCATGTATATTATGTAGGAATGGGTCCATAGCATACACTACATGTGTGTTACCATGAGTGATAATATGTATGAAGAGGTAGTGTGCTCTACATGTGTGCTTTCATGTATGATATTATTACACAGTATTTATATAGCGCCATCATATTACACAGCGCTGTACAAAATCCATAGTCATGTCACTAGCTGTCCCTCAAAGGGGCTCACAATCTAATGGCCCTACCATAGTCATTTGTCTTTAATACAGCCTCCGGTCAATTTTTGGGGGGAAGCCAATTAACCTAACTGCATGTTCTTGGGATGTGGGTGAAAACCAGGGTACCTAGAGAAATATTAACTCAAACACGGGGAGAACCTGCAAACTCCATGCAGATAGTGTCCTGGCCGAGAATCGAACCTGAGACCTAGCGCTGCAAAGGCCAGAGTGCCAACCACTAAGGAATAGGTCCATAGCCTACACTACATGTGTGTTACCATGTATGATAATATGTAGCAAATGAGTCCATAGTGTGCTAGCATGTATAATATGTAGGAAGACTACTATAGTGTGTTCTACATGTGTGTTACCATGTGTAATATGTAGGAAAAGGTGCATTGTGTAAGTGCGGCCATCTCCACACGTGATGCTCATGTTGACAGGCATTGTTTTCCTGCTTTTTAAAATGTACATGGAGCACAAGTCAGCAAATTCTCATGGACTTTAGGAGGTGTAGTACACATGGCAGTCCGCAGGCTGCCTATTTCCTACAATGGGCCTTTGTTTTGACATGAAGCTTCTTCTCAAACATTGCGCTTACCATTTGGATAGTACATGCAGCATTTGACAAGCAAGCCCTTGGTCCGTATGATCCAGGAGGATCAGAACTAACAGATGTGGGTACAATCACATTACCAGGAACCAAACACTTACACTTTGTACGGTACCAGACGAGCCCTTCCCAGCGTCCGTCCTTTGTTTGGAGTTCCAGTGTTTTATTTTGATTCCATATGAACGAAGATGCTGAATAACAGCCAGCTTGGCCAGATTGTGATAGTCAGGGGATTGCTTCATGTTGGAATGCTCTGATATGGATTGTGTAGAGAGCTACCTCCAGCCTGATTCTATATAAACCTTACATAAACCCTCTGTATCTAGGACAGAACCTTCACACAACACTTTCTATGCCCACTGCTTAATAAAGCTGCAATTGTTCAGTAACTCAGCCTTTATGTTACTATACGGTACCTCTACACTCATATCACACTACACACAGCCCTCATAGTCCTCTTCCCAATACCAGCTCCCAGTCTCCATTTACCGAGTCTTCTGCCTGAGACTGTAGAGCGGCCCTTCAGGTCACCTCCTATTCCATCCTCACTTACATTCCCTTCTATTCCATACCGCTGCTGCCTTGTCCCCCTCCGTTTCCTCTGTCCCGCTTTTCCCCTGCTTAACTCTGATTGGCTAACACCAGTTCAAACCTCAGGACCCCCTGGTGTCTATAGAAACAGGGCTGCCTTTTCGTTTGCCTGTTTCCAGCAAAATAACCGTGATGGGGCGTGGAAAATACGTGTGACGTAGGTCTGGTGTCTGGATCGACAGGGAGACGCCCTCATCCGCCCTGACTTCCAATCAGATCATAGCTGTCGCTGTCATGAACGAAATAGCCGAGATGGGCAGCGTGTGCTATGAGCCATGCATTGACTCACGTGACTGCTGTGCGCCTTCGTCACAGTGGTCTCAGTGTGCTCTAGTGGCCGCCGGTTACTGGCAGCAGAGCTGACCTGAGTGCTCTCCTCCCTCTATGACAGACTGGACCCTGATAACATGGGGGAACCATTCAAATAACTTTCAGGTCTTAGGGAACCCCTCCTATAATTACTATATCCACAACTTACAGTATACTCCTGTGTTATTTCCCCACCTCCTCCTGTGTCACTCTCTGTATTAGTCTGCCATTTGCAACCCCTATTTAATGTACTGCGCTGCGTACTATGTTGGCGCTATATAAAACCTGTTTATTAATAATGATAACAATAATTATAATGGTGGGCAGTGGGAAGAATGTCAACCAAAAGGATTTGTGAAAGTGTCATACTGCTCATTGCACAAGGTACCCCTAGCAGCCCCTGGATGAGAAACGCTGCACTATAGACCTATATTTGGATGATATTTAAAGAGGAAGTAAACCCAAAATGACCCAAAACTATCCCCCTTACCTGCAATCCCCCAGAGCAGTCTATTTGTCGGGAGGTTTCTTCTATCGGGTTCTGTGTCGTCCCAGTATCCGTCTTCAGGCCGGCGCGCCAAGCACCACAGACTTCTCCTTCCTATGTCACCCTACCCAGGCCTGAGATAGGGTGACATAGGATGAAAAAAAAATTGCCGATCTCACTGTGCATGCGTGAGATCGGCAATTATTTTTCCTTTTAATGAAATGGCTCCTTCTGCGCATACCCGAGATGCTTGGGCCTGCGCAGCAGGAGCGGCCAAGAGCCTCCCGGAATGCGTGGCCTAGGTATCCCGGGAGGTTCTGTGCTCCCATTCACTCTCGATCGCCTAGGGGTTGCTCCTAAAAAAACTCAGAATTTTCTCTTTAAATAAAAGGATTTCCTACCCTTTTATGTAAAGTGAAAATTTTGAGTTTAGATACGCTTTAAGCAGAGCAGATCATAAAATGATGTAGCTGGAGACCCCCAACTGTACTCCCCTCTATAGCAGCGGTCGTAAACCGGTGGTCCACAGAAAAAAGTGGACATTATTTGCAATTTTTATGTTTTAATATTAAAATAAAAGTAATATTCTAATAAATTCTTATATTCTGAATGACAATTTTCGCCTTTATATTGCAATAAATTCATGAACTGTACTAGAGACAGAAAAACAAGGGAGGAGCAGCGTGACGTCAGTGTCGTCTTAAGTTGTATGAGGCAACCGTTGTCGTGCCGTACGCTTCAGTATTGTTTCTACCATTACAACAGTCATCCAGCTCTGTGAATACCGATTCTTAACCAATTTTTGTTTTATTTTATTTGTTTATTTCCTGGATGCTCTTTTAGGTAAGTATGACCTTAACTGTTTATTTTCTTTACCTGTTATATTTAATGGCATCAAACAGTTTGACTTTGATAACTATCATTTCTTGGTTGGTCTTGGATTGGAATGAAATAAACCCATAATGAGCAAGAAAAAAGCAAACAAATATTTTGCATTTCATTAGTAATACCAAAGATAATGCAACTGATGATATGATAAGAGTAACAATATTAATACTTCACTTAACCGTGAGCTGATCAAGGAACCCGAGTTTCCACAGACCATTAGGAAGATCATTATTTGACAAATGTGTTTATCTTGTTAAAAAATGTATTTTAATGGTCCACAGAATTTAAAATTATGAATTTAGTGGTCAGTGAGATGCCAAAGGTTGACGACCGCTCTATAGGATATGACAGCAGTCATCCCCGCCTAGATATTTAATGATGTGCCACAGGGAATCACTAAATATGATTAATGTCTGGTGACTCCTTTACATCCATGTGTATCATTCACAAACTCAATCATTTGTCTCCGGTGACAAACATCTAGAAGAGCTTAAGGGAATTCAGTCAGCCACAGACGAAAAGACAACAATCTTTTGTGGGTTCCTTAAAATGCTGAATATGTATCTTTTCGGGTGAAATGATTGGCAGAAACTCAAACACATGCAAAATTGTTTTGGGACTCAATGGGATCAGTCCACTTGGCGCAAAATAGTCAGTGCATCTGCACATCTGCTGCTGTGTACCAAGCCATAGAGATTGTGACGCAAGAGCAGCAAAGAAGGAATTCAAGTGGAAGTAAATCTGAAAAAAAGCAGGCAGTTTTTTTATTCCAGAAGGGACAGGCAATGTCTTACCTGCCTATTCCTAATCAGCTACTCATGCTGTATCCTGGCCTGCCTGGCACTCCGTATGGGGTAATTCTGACCTGTAAAGATGGCAGTGATAAGCCAGAACAGGTGAGTCTATTTTAAAAATGCAATCGGACAGTTATTTTTTTTTGTTACAGAAGGGACATCACCTCTCTTTTCTTCAATAAAGGACCTGTCTGAATATTTTTTTTTTAAATTTGATATCAGTGCAATGATTACCCTGGTAAAAGCATTCAGGTATATGTAATTAGGCCACTAGAGGGCAAAGTGGTAAAGAAAATAAATCAAGATAAAATGCTATTGATTTTGTGTTTTATAACCTAACTTATTCTTTTTATCCTTACAGCAGGTAACCTGGGGTGAAAATGTAATGTAAGCAAAGCAAGCAACAACAAATACCCTTTTAGGCTGAATCATGCATGCATATATTTAAATAAAGACATAAAATATTTGCTCTAAGACTTTACTGTTAGACCATTTTTCATAAAAAATATAAAAAAAAAATTTAAACAAAGACCTGTGGAATGAACACTTTTTAACATTTTTTTTAATGTATATAACAAATAAAGGGAAGTAACATATGATACAAACAGAACATACAGTGGGAGAACTAGTATGGTAGAGAAGTAAAGAAAGGGCCACATGCCCATTTCTAAAAATATCAAAACTACAGTATAATGGAGGATGGAAGATGCAACATAGTTCTAACTTTTAAAATACATGTGGGATACTTATGGACAGGTCTCTGTCTCTCAAGAACTATGGGAATTTAAAAAAAATAGAAAAGAGAGTATTAATAATAATTGTAGTATGGAGGTGTTTGCAGTATTCAAAGTAGAGCATACAACTTGCAGTGAGGAAGAGGAACAGGTGTCTCAGATCGCTGTAGAAACCAAACACTGCCTGCACCTTCCAGTGACCTGCAGGTAAACCCCAATGGGCCACTCTGAATAAGATCAAAGCACATGAGGCCTGCCCTTAAGAAAAATCTCATCATCAAAAATAAAAGAGGAACATGGGAGTCAAATAGGTCAAGATGGGTCCTGCCCATGCCTGGGTGCTGTATCAGCTCAAGTAACATTAACATGGCTTCTCCTCCACTGCAGATAAAATACAAATATAAAAAACAGAACTGAAACCTCTATAGAACTATTTATTTTGGCCCTAACATAGTAGTATTCATCCAGCGTAACAAACTTACATATCCCAGTGGTGTAGATTCCTCTGTTGAAGGGGTACATTATTCAAATAACAATGATGATCAAGGCAATTAGAGGTGTCCATCATTAGAGTGCATCCCATCAGAGGATCTGACGAATAATAAAGTGCTATCTGAAAAAGCAAGGAGACTTGCTCTCAAGGATGATGATGAAAGAGTCTATGTGGCAATCCTGCTCTAAAAAGATTTGTCATAATAGTAGGCATGGTGAAGAATTGAAGAAAATGGATAATATCTGTTGTTCCTGGAGATATAATGGAAAAAAAGAAGAATCAGTAGGTTCATACTTAAAGTGGATCCAGTTCATGGGAATAACCAGAGTAACAAGAGTCAGAAGGATATCACCATTGCCTTTAAATCCAGTGACATGCTCCGATAAGGGAAATAGGGATTTTCACCATGATGTGATTGGCTACACGAACATGCTTTAGGGCAGTGGTCCCCAACCTTTTTGCAGGTCTGAGCCTGCAATGGGAAAATGGGCGGGTTGTGTCCAGAATTAGAACCCACTCATCGCCCTGATGCATACAGGAGACATGGTCCACGGCACTGGCCGGTGAATCACCAGGACTTTGGTGATTCAGCCGTACTGTCACTGATTTCCCCTATAATCCCCTGAGGAAGCCGAAACGCATCAGGAGTCCAGTTACATTTTTCATATATTGACCACTTTACAGACTTTAGCAGTTGGACTCTGTCTAGTACCAAAAATGTCCCTGTAAACCGCCCTTTCTCTTGCCAAGGGTCTGGGGAGGGGAGCTGTGAGGAAACACCAAATTTCTCTATATTAAGTGGAATACCAGATGCTTAGGTGCCTGGTAGTGAAGTAGCAGCTGGAAAATGCTCATACTGCCATATTCATTCAAGTTGCAAATTTTATGTCTCAAATTAATTGCACAACTGCTTCTCAAATCGACACTTAAAATATAGTAAATATAGTGAATAGTGTTTTTTTTGGCTTTAATGTCTGTCCTGCATTGTGTCATTGTGAGTAGATTTGGGACCAAAAGCCCTCATTCTGCTTGTAATCCAACAACTATCAGCCATGAACTTGTTTAAACCCTTTGACTGCTTTGAAGTGTAGGAGAAAATAATGTTTTTGCTGTGTGTCACTTTTCCCTTTTCTCATCCAGAGGACAAACTGTACTGTGTGAAAACTAATAGGAATTCACCATGTTACTGCAATATCCTTCATCGCTTCCAAATTTAAATGCCCCTTTAAACATAGCAATTTCCTTTTTAGCTATATATTTCTCTTACATAGTTACATAGTAGGTCAGGCTAAAAAAAGACATAAGTCTGGCAAGTTCAACCCCTAGGGAAATAAACATATCCCAGATATGAAACCCTATGGACGAAATAATCCCTGGTACATTTTGCTCCACCAGGAGTAAAAAAAAAATTCCTTTCTGATTCCATGAGGAAATCCTATTATTTTGTAGTCTGAATAAAAGTTTGTCCATGCGATCTCTGCCTAGGCTATAGGTCGATTTGAAGGGATTGGTAGAAGCATTACAACCGACTATGATGAAAACACCAAAAAACAAAAGCAGCTTTACCTACAATATTCACCTTTTTTCGGCACTATCCCCTTCACTGCCACCATCATGCTTTGCACTCACATATATTGTGACATGACTATGGACTTTGGCTGCATAATATGTCGGCACTATATAAATACTGGATAATAAAAATAATAATGATGATGCAGAGAACAGACCTCACATATTAAGGGAAGCCACACTCTCAACATCATTAAGAATAGGGTTGTGTCTTGGCAAGAATCTGGTGGTTTGGTACATATGATGAACAGGGACATATTTAATATATTTAACTCCTGTAAACAAGCTAATATATTGCATTTTTTTTTTAGATTTTAGAACACATCAGAGATCACCATATGCATACAAATCTGAGTATTAAGTTAACTTCTTTACGCAGACAGGGGAACAGAACAGTGTGGGATCTGTATTTGCATCCCTGTTACACAAACATCATAGCAATACTTTGTATGCAATTCACTGAGCATTGTGCAAAGGTCAAACATTAACATTTGCCAATTTTAGATCCTGATTTAAAAGTTCACAGTATGCCAGTTTTTAAAGTAGTACTGCATATTGTCCCTGTAATGCACTATGGTTGTGTGTCATTTCTTGAGGAATTAACATTTGCTGATAGTAAAAAAAAAAGTATTTTAAGAATGACCACTTTGGGTAAACAAATTAAGAAAATAAAACAATTATAATACTTAATTTGTTATATGGAGAATATATGTATATTAAACCAGTTTTATGGCAGGATCAGCCCTGAGGTGGAATCAAGCAATCCTGTGTGGCTCCCACGTTGCTTGTTTTAAAAAAAAACAGTATTTACAGATTTCCCACTGAATGGCAGTGAGTGGTACTAAACTACTTACTTCTGTTCCCATTCATTCGCTAATGGGCTACCAAGGGTAGACACTGTGGGCCTGATTTATTAATGCTCTCCAAAACCGGAGAGGATAGACTATCATGGGAGGACCTTGGTGATCCAGCAAACCTAAAATGGATTTCATAAAAAATTACTTGGTATTAGTTGCCAAAAGTCTTCAGCCCTGGACCAGATCAATTTCAGGTTTACTGGATCACCTAGGTTCTCCCATGATAGTCTATCTGCACCAGTCTTGCAGAACTCACCCAAGACAGTAGTTTGCTGACATTAAGAAGCTGAAACAGCACTGCAATCTTACAGCCAGTCTAAATGGAGCCTTGAAAGTTCAAAAAACAAAATAAAAATGCTTGCTTGCAAGATTTCTGAAAAAATACATTATACAAAATATAAACTAGAAAATGTGGTGAACAATGCTGAATGCTTTTGACACTGTTGATCACCCCCTTCTAATACAAATAACGTGCTCCATTGGTATCTGTGACACTGCTCTCTCCTGGTTTGCTTCCTATCTGTCTGACCGCTCCTTTCAAGTTTCTTTCAATGGTAATTCCTCCTCGCCCACTCTCCTCCCTGTTGGTGTTCACCAAGGGTCATTCCTTGGACCGGTTCCTCTTTCTTTGTACACCTCCTCTCTTGGTAGTCTCATATCCTCCTTTGGCTTACAGTACCATCTGTATGCTGATGACACTCAAATCTATCTGTCCATCCCTGACCTGTCTCCCTCAGTCCTGGATAAGGTTTCATGCTGCCTGTCAGCCATCTAATCATGGATGTCTGACCGGTTCAGGAAACTCAACCTGGATAAAACAGAACTCATCATCATCCCCCCTAAAATTCCATATCTCCCTCAAACATATTTCTTTTTGTTAACAACACTGTTATGCGGCCCTCCCCTCAGGCACGTTGTCTTGGTGTCACCTTTGACTCGGCCCTCTCATTTACCCCCTATATTCTGAACATTTCCAGGTCCTGTCACTTTCACCTACGCAACATCTCCAAAAACCATCCCTACCTGTCCCCTGAGACCACCAAACTCCTTGTACATGCTCTCATCATCTCTCGCCTGGACTACTGTAACCTCCTCCTCTCTGGTATTCCACTAACCCGACTCTCTCCTCTACAATTTATTATGAATGCTGCAGCCAGACTCATCCATCCTTCCCACCGCTCCTCTTCCGCTGCATCTCTTTGCAGATCTCTACACTGGTTTCCATTTCACTTTGACATAGTAGCAGGATGTGTATATACAAAAACAATCCACCTGGGAGTCAGATATGCTAGATATGCCACTGATCTGACAAAGGCCTCAACCATTCCCACTATAATAATTACAAAAGTAATATGTAGCTGGAGTGGGACTCTACAATGTCCATATAAATTGGTGGAAGAAGTTTATATACAGTTAGCATTCAAAAGATGAAAATGGGAAAAAATGCAATATGGAAAGGGGATTTGCATACCTGTATGGACCCCTTGATTGAACGTGTACTTCTCTTTATGGTGATATTTGGGGAAGTAAATTATCACATGAATATTCTCATTCTTACCACACCAAGACTAAAAGTCTTTTTAAAACAACATGTTCTGTGTTCAGGACCATGAATGGGACAGACAGATTTTAGAGTTTCACTTCCCAGTGGGTACACTGTAAAATATACAAAGTTTCAACAGATTCTTGAATTCAGCAGGCACTGTAATGTAAACCAATGTCAAATAAACACATGTTGCAATTGCAGCACAGTAACTATTGCTGTTTTGCAGACAAATGTTTCTTCATACAAATATGAGTATGATTAAAAATCATTGTATGATTGTGGACAGAAAAAAACAAAAATATAATGAATAAATATATATTAAATAAAATAATTAGAGGACAACTGCCACCTACGGGCAAAATACACCATAAAACCATCAACAACAACCTGACTGTGTTTGCATTTGGATACATTTCTAAATAAAATTGATGTTATAATGTTTTGGCTCTGTAGCAGGAAATCAAGCTGCCTTAGATAACAACATGAATTCTGGACAAGGAGAACGCAAATCCAGTGTTACTCTGGACTTTTCACTCCACTTCATTTTAAAAGTTATTCTTAACCTTTAAAAACATAAGCAATATGGGGTTCTGTATGGACATCCCGTATGGAAAGGGGAGAAAGGCTGTAAATTTAAGACTTATATAAGAGATATAGGTTTATAGTAGTTGCAAGTGTCAAAGTATTCTTAAAGAAGTTTTAGATTATAAGAGTAGAAGGTAAGTCAGCATACACACGTGCAATGATTGTCGTTGGAAAGGATCTTTCACAATCCTTTCCAACGACTAATGAGTGCCTGATGCATGAACTACTGCTGTACATACAGCACCATTCTGCTCTATGGAGAGCGGAGGCGGAGAACAATGAGCGGCATCCTGCTACGCGTTTTCCCCCTTCACTTTCATTAAGATTGATCGTCCTCCATCATCCGTGAATCCGCCAGGACGGTCGTTCAGATGATGGAAGACGAGCCCTGTACACACGCCAGATTCTCGTCCAATATCAGCCCTGAGACAATTATCGAACCAGAACCATTGCAAGTGTGTATGTAGCCTAAAGCCGCATACACACGTGCAATTTTTATCATTGGATCTTTTATGATCCTTTCCAATGACTAAGAACTGCGCGTTGAATGAACGAGTGCTGTACATACAGCACCGTGCTGCTCTATGGAGAGGGGAGGGGGAGAGAGACGGAGCGGCTCTCTGCTGCGAGCTCTCCCCCTTCCCTTGCATTAGGATCGTTCGTCTATCTTCTGTGGATCCACCAGAACGGTCGTTCGGACGATGAGCACTGTACACCTGCCAGATTCTCGTCCGATATTGTCCCTGAGCCGATTATCTGGCGAGAACCATAGGACGTGTGTATGTAGCTTAGGAGTAGCAATATAGGGTATGGGGTTTACAGGATGTCCCTAAACATTTAGGTTGCATAGGTTGATTGCTAAACCCCCAAGAACAAGAAAGAAAGATAAGAATACCAGCAGGGGGTTTTTGTTTGCAAATATATTGAAAGATAAGAGACCACTGAAATGTTTTATTACTGCTTGTGTCCAGGTTACCAATGTCAAAAAGACTTAAGCTACGTAAGGTGAGAATCTGGCGTGTACAGCGCCCGTCGTCCGAACGATTGTCCTGGCTCCGTCGCGCTCCCCCTCTCCTCTACATAGAGCAGAACGGTGCTGTATATACAGCACTCGTTCATGCATTGTGCAATAATAGTCGTTGGAAAGGATTGTGAAAGATCTTTTCCAACGACTAATATTGCACCTGTGTATGCGACTTAAATCTAAAGGTAAATCTAAAATTTCAAGTTAACCCCTAAACATGAATAGAGGTGAGATCTTTCAGGGGGCCACTTGTTGCTACATTTTCTAATTTTCTTCACATTGGAAAGATATCTTCCCAATTCTTGTAAAGTCTAAAATGTCCATGACCTTTTTAAATCTCTCCAACTCTAGAAAAAAACATCTAACCCCTAACACATCCAAAAATAGCTACAATGAGTAAACCTGTCCTCTTTCTGGATCCTGGTACTATGCCTTTCCTTCTTTGTGTTTGCATGTGCCAACATGTGACTACATGTGGTCATCACGTCCCAATGTGACAGCTTGGAAGTGACTCCATTCGCTCCTCTGATTGTGTACCAAAGTTGGAACTTGCTAGGATATGACAATGCATACTCAAGCCACCAGCCTATTGTTGTAGCAACAGTAAATATTTTGTGCCTCATTTTACAAAATACCCAAAGATGCGTGTATCAGTGGAAAAATGTTTAGAAAGATGGGCTAAATCTTGATAGCTATACCATGACTCTAACTGTTTTTGTTAACAATGAGCAGTTCTTGAAATTCTTCAGATTTTTACAGCATTTTTGAAACAGAGTAAATAGTACTTTTTAATGACAGGTATAGTAGTACTCAGCCATTCTTATTGAAGAATGATAACAGCTGTCATTGTCCAGTGATACCTGTCAATGTCAGATCAGAACTCAGATGAGCTGCTCAAATTCAGCTTTCTTAACCTAGGTCGCTTTGAATTGATCTGATCATAATCAACTTTGATTGGAACTATCTGACCAATACTGATCAAAAGCATACAAGCCGTAGCCGCATTTTGTTCTGAGTTAAGGCTGCCATGCTTTTTTTTTATAGAAATGAATAAAGCTACAGTACAAGTGGGCAGTATGAAGCAACCATTTTTGGGAAAAGGCTATGATGCAAGGAAAAGCAGCATTATAGTGAGACTTGCTTGTATGGAACTGAAAGTGTATATTACACCATATAGATGAGTAGGGAAATACCATAGGACAACTACAGTCACTTAACTTGCCTATAGAGTAAACGATATGCTCTCACACACTGGAAACACAGTGAGTTTTCCCATTTACTTGTATTGTGGGAAGGATCAGTAAAGCATTAGTATTGTGCAGCACTACATCACAAAGAGCAGGAAGTATGTAATGAGTGGGTATGGCTGCCCCATGCACATATACATTTACAACATAAGGTTTTAAACAATAATAAAATATTTAGTTTTAACACACACACCTATATTTAAAAGAATGTTTACGTGAAATGGATCTATTGCACTGATTCATGTACAGGGATTTCACGTTTTTCTCTTTAATCCCTCTTGATCATATTCCATAACCATACCATCCATTCCTTTTCTATACTTTAACCTGTATGTATATATATAATAACAGTGAATAAGTGCCAATAAGAAAATGTATATAGAGAGATATGTTTCATACTGTTTAATATGATCATTTTAATTACTATTGCACTGGAGGGAAGCATACGGTAGTATGCCTTGCATGGTGAAGTTTACATTTCAGATTTGCATACTCTGTGTTGGTATATTCCCCGATGTACCTCCTTCTGTGATTTCCTCACTCAGTTTTACCTGATGCAGAATGACCTGACAGATAGTTATATCTCATCCATAAGTATGATATGTTTTTTTTTATCCAGGTCATGGTATAGTTAGTAACATGGGACCTGTATTGGTAAAGACATTTTATTACTCACTCAAGTAGCCTTCTGAGTTCAAAAACTAAGAAAGCTACTCGGTTGAGTAAACTTCAACATAACAAAATAAGTCTTTTTTAAATGTGATTTTCTGTGGCTATCTGTTTCACCCAAGCCCATAGTTCTCTGTAAACTTAACAACATGCAATCCCTATTCAAATTAACATTTCAGTGTTGTACTATTGCCTCTACCAGCCTCAGTGTTTTTTTTGGAAAATATTATTGGACAAGCACTTTTTCACGAAGAAACCCTCTACTGTGTCTTTTAGCTTAAGGAACAGACTTGTGTCAGAGCTGAATTTCACTTAAAAGCTCTGCTAGGTGGGGATAGATTTCTAAAAAATAACATAGGATATGCAGTTGGCCATATGTATTGTTGACATTGCTACACTTATCCATGTAAAAAAAGATTTCAGAAGGTAATCCTGAGAACACGAGTAAACTCTTATTGGTGTTGACAATGCTTAGCTTTGTGTTGTTTTGTACTGGAGGAAAGAATACACCTCATGTCTTGTATGGGAGTACAGGAAGAAGAAATAAAGGAAAATCTCCCAAACAGGGTCATAGATTGAAATAAAAGCGTGACCGAAATTTTACATTTTTCCTGATGCTATCCCAAACTGAAAAGAAAATTGGTTGACGTTAGCTTTAAGAGCAGTAAGCCATAGCAATCAATTCACTATAAAGCCCTCAGACCACTACAAGATGGACTATGAATTAAGGCTTCATTCATGCTTTGTGCAATACAGTGCACACATATAGTGAGATACAACACATAGAAAGCAATGCCTGATGTTCTCACTATATGTTTCAGTGCAATGCAATACCACAATACACTGCTGCACACATTTCTGTCTGTTTTTTTGTGCACCTCATTTATTGTAATTAACGTGGTCAGGTCATCATCACTATGAACTGCAATGCTGGTGGCTGTGCTTTGCTGTGAGTTGCAGTATAACATATATACCTTGAGTGACGTCTTATTCATCTTAAAAAGACCAGTATGAGATGGTTTGGTGTCAATGGGTTATAGCATTTCATTTATTGTCCATACTACTACATCAATCTAAACCAAGCCCAGAGATGGAAATACACAGATAAAGACATGCCACTAAATATAATATTATTATCCATAATATTATTATGTAATATTATTATAATAATATTACATAATAGCATTATGTTTGCAATTTTACATACATTTTCCTTTCCTGCACCAATATCATCAAGTATGAACGGGGCCTTAAGATCTCTCTAATGAATAATTTATTGACCTAATAAAATATTTCTTTTCCAAGTAGCTTGCAGTTGTAAGTTAAATAAAGAACAAAATAACACAGAGGTTGTCAACCATTGGAAAGAAATGTAAAAGTAAAAGAGTAAAGGAAAAAAAAGTAATTCAAAGAAGGAACTGAGAGTGTCTGTAGCTCGTAATTTATGTACATGGAAACCACGGTATGATAATTTCCCGACCACAAGCCAGCAGACAACCTCCCATTGCTACCTTACAGCAAAGAAAAGCGCTCACAAAGCGAAAGTCAACATGCTGCTAGCAAGATGGTGTTAATGTTTACCAGTAAAAATGGGCTCTCCTGACATCGCAAGGAACCCTCAGCATTGCATGGCATACAAGGTAAGTGAATGTGCCTTGTTCAGAGCCCGGCTGGCATACTTCCCTTATACAAACCTCAGCTAAGAAACCGTTCACAGCACTCAAGTGCTGTTCAATTACCTGTACAGAGTGGGTATGCCTCCACTTTCAGCTTTCTATAATGTGTGTTACTGTTGGCATGTCTTTCTAACCAATGCAGTTGAGTATGTTGGCATCTTTCACGGTAATAGTTGACTTAAAGTATTGTTTGTATACTTGTAGGCTTTGGATAATATGGTGCATGAATTAAAAAAGCAAATACATGCACTTGTTAAGTTGCTAATTGTGCCAGTTTTTATTTAGACAGAGATGGAATTGTGCTATGTCGCTCCTTACAGGAATATCTAATGTAGGAAGAGCTACCTAAAAAAGCCATATTAATAAACTACAGCGTGTTGGTGAAGGCCTTGCTTTTTGTTTCACTGATGGGTCATCGTTCATATCATGTAAATCTAGACTCATTTTAAAGCAGATTGCTAAAAAATAACAGTTCCCTGATTTCACAGAGCTAAATGTGTCATTTATACATACGTGGTAATACAACATGCATCAGGACTGATAAAACAACGGTCAAGGAGAAAGATGGCTTTACCCTGTACGTGAAATTTTTTTTTCAGAATCTGTACACAAGCAAATCGTATCTTTTTCAACTCTGATTTATTTAAAAATGGCAAACCAAAAAAAACAGGAATATGACCTGTGGTTTGTTGTTCACCTATAGGGCACATAGAAAAAAATGTGAAAGCTGTTATTTGTGCTTTATATGGATTTAAACTGGTACTTTGCCCATTAAGGATGGCATATCATTACTTGCCACCTACTTGTACTCTATTTCAATGCTGGGAGTGAAGAGGAGGGGCCCTAAATCACAATTTGGAGCTTACATAGGGCAGAGGCGTCTCTTTTCATCACTACGCCAGAGTAGTCAATCCCAAGCACCAGCACTGTTATGTAGTAAAGAATTGTAGACAGTCACATTGTCTACCCCTACCCCATACCAAATATTTTGGCCTGTTTTCTTTTCTACAGTAGAAAAGGTAAGTATGTGTTGCTGGTGGGCTCCTAGTAAAATGAACCCATAGTTTTTTTTTAGTTTTGGATAGCTTATGAAAAGATTAGGACCTGTCAAAATTCTTTTATTGCTATCTGTGTTTCCAACAGACCAAGACAGAATATAAGATAGACCAAACACTTCAAAGGATAGTTATCCTTAGAACATGAGGGGAGGGTAAATCTGGAAATAGGGACACTTGGTCTGTTGTCCCTATGGGCCTGGTTTAATAAAGTTATCCAAGGCTGGAGAGGATACACTTTCATTAGTGAAGCTGGGTGATCCAGCAATTCTGGAATGGATTTCTTTCAAAGTCATTTGCTATTTGTTAGCAGATGTTCTCAATCCTGGACCAGATTCATTCCAGGTTTGCTGGATCACCCAGCTTCACTGATGAAAGTGTATCCTCTCCAGCCTTGGATAACTTTAATAAACTAGGCCCAATGTGTCTAAATCAGCATACAGATTTGTTTCTGTTGACATTTCTGTTGCCTAAAACAATCTTTCTTGATCGTTTGCAATGACAGTGGAAGGAACAAGCAGTGTACACATGGCACTGTGCTATAGAGAAGAGGGGGGGCAAGCAGGAGGCACCTTGCTGCATCATTTACTATACAAGATAATAGCCATCTACGCTCACTTGTTTAGTGACCTGCCACAACAGATTGCTAAATGATGTTGGAAGACTGCTGTACACATGCTAGATTTTTACCCCAAACAATCACAATTGTTTTTTCAGATGATCATCTAGTTCAGGGGTGTCCAAACTTTTTGCAAAGAGGGCCAGATTTGGTGAGGTAAAAATGTGTGGGGGCTGACCATTCAGCACGTACTCTGGGTTAGTGGTGGCCTTGTCTGCCTGGGTCCCGCACAGCACACGCCCACCAGGGTGACGTGAGGGATTCCCTGTGCGCGGAGTCAGTGCGGCTCTGTACAGAGCATGTTCTTGGAATTAGAGTGGGCGTGGCCTGATCGGGTCCCACACGCCCACTATTTTGACGTAGGGGATTCCCTGTGCACACATGGGGGACTCCTGTCCTGCCGATTATGGCCGCTGAGTAGCGGGCCGATAATTGCAAGGGGGTTGATCAACTCTAATGAAAAATAAAATTGCTTTTTTGTACGTGTGTATTTTAAACTGTGGTCAACAGTGCTGGCTGGCCGCATATTATTGTTTTTTTGACAGAGGCTGCAGGCCGGTGGAAATCTGAACACGGGCCGCAATTGGTCATGCATATTCCAGCGTCTGTACATAGCTTAAGAAAGGAGGAATTTTAGAGATTTCCTTTAGTTTCTTGATGGACAGGCATTGATGGAAAAAAAGGAAATCCAACAAAGGGACTTTCCCTACTTTGCATGAACTTTACATTGAAGATTTTTGTAATGCATGTGGGTGGCTTCAATAGAAGAAATATATCATCTGGTACACAGTTTGAACTCCAAAGTTTGTATGCACCCAAGGAAACCTATAAGGCATCACTTTGCCAATTGGTAACTCTGCCAGCATTCAAACCCCACTGTACTTTTATATATACTCCACCCAATCATCTCTGCTTTAGAATATTTTGTGAAATCATCAGTAGTGATATGAATACAAAGTTCCACACCAATGATGTGTGGTGTCACTATGTACCTTCATGTGTCAATGCAAGTGCAGAAACTGCAAGTTTTCTAGCTCACAACTTCTTTTGAGCTGTGCTCACTGTGCATCCGTTTTCATAAAAGTAACAAAGCATCCTGCACCTGTCAGTGGATGATTAAAGCATAAAAAAAGATAAATGTCCTAATGCTATAAAACAGCCTCATAGTCACATACTTTTAATTTGTTACCCTGGTTACATTTAGCTAGTTTATTTTTCTATTTTTTTTATTTGTTTCTGCACAAAGCTTGTACTGTTATGGGCAGAAATAGCTTGATATTTCACTTGGCTTAGTAAATGTGATGAGGTTCTGCTGACTTCAACTATCCAATAATGCAAGGAAAAATCCTGTTTCTTAATATTTCCTTGCATGTGATTGGGTACCCCTTTGGAGATCTTACTCCAATGCTAAATCTTGGTTATTAGCAAATGTTTACCTTTTAGGGGAACTATATCTGTATGTTTAGTGAGAATGCATTTTATGACAATATTGTAATATTTACATGAAAATATTTGGCACCAATACATTTTAACATGCTTGTTATTTTTGTGGTTATATTTCATATAGGGATGTGCAGATTCTTCATGTAATGGTTATATATGAGCGGACAGGTAGACTTACAC
Source organism: Pyxicephalus adspersus (assembly GCF_032062135.1). Taxonomy (NCBI): domain Eukaryota; kingdom Metazoa; phylum Chordata; class Amphibia; order Anura; family Pyxicephalidae; genus Pyxicephalus; species Pyxicephalus adspersus. Next base: position 22,186,259 of record NC_092869.1, on the reverse strand, counting down.
TGGTGGATAGCAACTTTTATCTACCTGGCTAGCACTGTGGGCCTATTTTCATCTACCTGGTGCTGTGCATTGTGTTGTATGGTAATGTGTTGCTTAAAGGGGAACTAAACCTAATTATTAAAAAACTGATCAAGTCAGTCCATTGCAGAATAGAAAAGCAATGACCCTTTAGGAAAATAAAAAACTTTTGCAATTTTCTGATTACAGTTATTTGTCCTCGCTCTGTTGTAGACGCTGCCATCTTCATCTAGTCCTCACCCAGGTTTCAAATATTTGGCCGTCATGATTGGCCAGGCTAAATTGATTTAACTCCTGTGTATTCTTACAAGAAGAGTTAATTCTTTTGAAGAAGCCAGAGGCACACCAGGATACCAGACATCTGACACTGAGCTGCGCATGGATTTTTGACTCAACATTTCAGATTTGACTGAACAATTTTGGAACAATTCAGTCAACTGCAACCAGGAGAAGTGAAAACAAGGTGTCAGGTCTTCTGCACATGCACAGGTCCACTCTCTGGTGCACATACTCGTGCATGGAATCAAAATATATTTATATAACCAGATATACATTGTGCAATGACAATAACCTAATGGAGGCACATTAGATCGTGCCAGTGTACTAGTCAGCATATAGTACCAGGAGAGCCACTGTAGAGTGTATCTAGCCATTATATGTAATAGCTAGGTGTACACACAGTATATGCTTTAATCTATATCTGTAGTTCAGATCAGGTTGATATTTGGTTTAAAAAAAGGTAAATGCGTGTAACCTAGGTTTATTTTTCTTTTGAAGTGTGTATTACATTAAACCTTACACCTTTGAAGCATCTACATACAGAAAGCCTGGTACCCTAAACTCTGACCTTTAACACGAGTCATAGGTCTTCCATTTTTACCTATTAAAAAAAAGTCATTATTGCTCTACAATGTAACAATCAGACCAGAGCTGTAGTTCCTCTATGATTCCTTGAAATCCCATCCCAAGCTGGATGGTAGCCAGACTATATTCAGTTTAAGTGCAGAGATGGCAGCAAGGCATGTACAGTGCACAATAAGGGATAGTGCAGGGGGGCTGTTCAACCAATAGCACTCCTAGGCATATGCCTATTGTGCCTAGTGGTAAATCCAGCCATACCCCCTCATCAACATTCTAAAGGATTTATAAATTCAACCTTTATGTTTTATTACATATCTTCATTTTGACCCAGGCACATTGTTAATCTTTGAACAGTCTCTATATTCTGCTTTATATGTGGCTTTATCCAATCGCTTTTATAAAGCCCTTGATAAAAAAAACAGTCTCCAGTATCCATCTGTAACAATCTGAATCTATTTACACAATTGGTATAATGGTCCTGTAAAGGACCATTGTACACAAACGCTTGTCAATAGCAAGTGTTCCACTGATCATATGCAGTGTATATTGTTTTTAAGAAAAATCTCTTTACATATGTCTGTGTTGCAATACGGTGCAGTTACTGTTCATTAGATGCCCAATTTCAACCATTAGAAGACCAGGAGGGGTTACAGACCATTAAGATGTAAAGTGTTTCTGAGCTATAGCAAACCATTGAAAAATGCTATTAGTGTGGTTTACTAGCCGTGTGGCTGTCTTGCACAGGAACTGGAGAGGTAGAGAAGGTAGAAACTCTACATTTGTGTGTACTTTTTCCTCCTAAATGCTTTAAAAAAATCCATTCCAGTCTATGTATAAGCAGATGAGTGGTGAACCTCCCATGAGACATTACATGTAGCGTCTCAGCACCTCCCTGCATTAGGCCCATACAGCCTTCTAAAAGTCTGCAAATATAAACAGGCGAGACACTAGGAAATCATTTGTTCACCTGCCCCTTTCAACAGGTTCCTAACACAGGAGACATTAAAGTATGTAATTTGTTTTATTCATTTCCTTGGAATATAGAGGTCTTTTTGGCTTTATTATGAGCAGTTTGGCTTCTTTGTAAGGTCAGTTTTGACATCTGGAGCTTTGTTTCTATTCCATCATATATAAAATATAAACAAAGCAAATGCATGACAAATAGTACATGTACATGTGTAAAGCTTTGGTTGTATAGACGATTATTACAACAACAAAGTAAATTAGCAAGCTCTATGTCTATTACATTGCAGCCTCTAGGACAATCTAAAAATAAATAGAGACAATAGAATAGACACTCTATGTATAAAGTTGGGAATAAAAGAGTTTATTTAGGTTTCATAAATAAAATACTTTTTTTAAACACCCAGTACGTGCATGCTAAACACATGATGATTGCAGTGTTTGTGTTTAATTTGTTTTAACACATAGGTGCTGATGTAAAATGGAAATAAAGTAATTCTTGCATAAAATGTACAAAATTAATGATATAACAAAAGTACTTGAACAAAAAGGAACCATTCAGCAGTGTTAAGGGCAATGTGACGTCTAAATACCCCAAATTCCTTGGCTCTCTGCCATGCTTTAGTCTCTATCATTCTCCCTTGCCTGTCATTGAATAACCATAGAAATAGTTGTAGCTTAATTTTCCTGATTACTAATAGAAAGCTTTAAATGAGAAAGGCACTTAGGTTGTTCAATTGGCAGTTTGAATTATGCACTTGAAAGCTCACTTCACTTAGTTTAGGAAATATGGGGGAAATTTACTTTGCAATGAATATCCAATGACATGCAAGGAAGTCTAAATCTAAAAAACAAGATTTGTGTTTCACATGATTGGATGGTTGAAGTCAGAGTTTTATCTCATTCACTAAGCTAAATAAGGTATCCTGTAGACAGACATAGCACAAAGTTGTGTAATGATTATTAGGGTTGTGTGAGTATACTAAAACACTGGGTGTTAATTTGCTATGCTTTTGGATTTTTATTTTATTGCTGTTGGTGCCCCATTGGAAGGATCTACTTTCAAGGCCTTTATTAGGCCTTGCCACTCCTTTTTTTGGGGTGGAAAATTAGCAGAAATGCAAAATGTTACACATAGAGAAGTTGTCACACTGTAGAGAAGTTTCCTTCCAATAGGGTCAGAAAAATCTCAGTGTAGGGATTTCCCCTTATTTTAGAAATATTTTGACTCACTTCCTGTTGTATCTCCGCTAGAGGACATAGGGTAAATCTTTCCAATAGACACAAATACAGCGATAAAAAATGATAGTGAAAATTACCCTTTCACAAAATACAAGCAAATTGGATTAAAGCTCAATTTTTATGCTTGAAACCATTTTAAACATTATCATACTTTACTTTTGGCATACAAAGTGCTACAATCAACTTAAAAGCAGTGCACTTGGTCTAAATTGTAGGATAATAGGTAAAAAATAAGAATCAAATAATTTTAATATTTGATTTTTTATGAAGTGGGAGGTGTGCATTATAACATCTTTTCTAAAATCTTTCATGATCTTGACTTGTGCTATTATTTTATTAAGGAGCTGTATTGCTGCCAAGATAAGTAGCTCTTTGAAATTTCTTAGTTGAGGTATCCAAAGAAGAAGAGAAGAGTGGTATTTTTTGTTATTTATTGCTTGCTACTGTTATGTCTTTACCACTTTCCATAGCTGCTGAAAGGATGAGAACAGCACTGCGTTACTCTTATGTGTATAGTAGTTTGTGAAAATTATGCTTTTGTGCATAGTCGGAGTTTGAGAGCCTCTTGTAGCTCATGTTCTGCACCTAATTGTACAGCATTTCAAGAGCTAGTGAGAAGTAGCTAAGAAATTTGAACATGCTGAAATGTCTATCTGCAATTGTACAAAACATTTCTTTCATACACCCTATAATTTCACATCTACAGAGCCACAGCTTGGCTGCCACTACTCTGCTGAGAGCCTCTTCTGAGGGCTAAAAGCAAAATGATAGCACATCACATCGTGGTAACCCTTCCAAGTGTTATAACTCACTAGCAGCTCATTGAAATGCTTCCAATGGCTGTTCTTCTAAAAAAAAATGCAATGGTAGGCAGAGTAATTAAAGAAATGTAAAGAATTTAGCATCTATAACGGGTAATGTTTTATTACTTAAGTATAGATGCATTTTAACCTGAGTGCATCCTATGGCACAATATATTAGACCCTAGCAATCACTTCAGAATCCTAGGAGAATTCTGTTCCTGAGTGATTATCCTGTGACTTATTAAAAGCAAGAATCCGTGTGATCTTTTAGCTTCAGGAGAGCCCTGTTCTGTTGGATAATTGCTCTGGTCATAAAGTATATCTTTTTTTTTAAACTAATGATTGAAACAGTAAAGATATAAAAGGAATCCAGAAGAAAGGAGAGAAAAACAAAACAGAAAAAAAAAGAAGAAAAAAGGGTGGGGTAGGAATGGGTCGGGCCTACAACCCAATTAGGTGATGACTTTGTTAATTATTACTATTTCACAGAGATAGGTGTGCCTGAGGGCCGTCCCTGAGCCCAAACAATTTCAAGTTTGTCAAGACGGTCATGCAGCCTGGCCGTAAGCTGTTCCATGAGCTAAATATCCCTTATACGGTGAAGTATGCTGTCCGTGTAGGGGGTGAGGGGGGAGTCAGATTTCCAGTACCTGGGAATAGGGCATCTAGCAGCCATTAGAATATCAGCCATTAAATGTTTATGGGGTTTAGGAAGATCACTGATAGGAAGCCCCAATAAATGGGTCAATATATCCAGGTGAATAGGTTCCAGCTCCCCTAATAGGTGATATATTATTCTTCAATTTGAGGTTATGGGTGGGCAAAAACAAAAAATATGATGTAGAGTGGCAACCTCAGAACCGCACCTCTAGCAGAGGTTACTTATATTTGGAAAGATCCTATGAAGCACCTCCGGTGTAAAGTACTAGTGCATTATTATTTTATAAGTATTTTCCTTATATAAAGAACTTTTCTAAGCCTCTTGCCACAGTATTTTCCTAATATCCTGTGAAAGAGCTCTACTCAGAATCTGTTCCCACTTTTGCACATAGGCATGTTTCACTACTGGAGAATTCGAATCCACTGATACACCATTTCCCAAATGAGGTGAGTAGTGGAAATACAAGATCCTTTGTTAAAATCTTTGCAAAGTGCCGAATTTCTAGATAGCTATAAAATGAGATGCCTGTTACTTTAAATTTCTGGAGGATCTCCTGATACGATAAAAGCCTGCTTGTGCAAGGGTGTACTATTTGAGCAAAATGAAAAACAAGCCCTCATGACATGACGAGCCATTCTCAATCTTTTTAACATGAGGGAACCCCTGAAATAACTTGCAGGTTTTCAGGAACCCTTGCTAGAATTACTATATCCACGTGCACCCTTACAGATAGCTAAGAAGATCATTGGTGTCACTTGAGAGTCACAATTTGTTTAAGAAACTCCTAGCCACTTTTGGAGGATTCCTAGGGTTCCACAGAACCCTGGTTGAGAAAAACTGAAGTACAGGACAAACAGAACACTGGAAGAAAAATAATGTTTTAGGTTGAATCAAATCCAAAGTAAAACAAAGTAAGGCTATTAGGCAGGGGTCGGCAAATTTTTTGGACTACTCGGCCATTTTAGGAGGTCAAGTAGGCAGACTAGGCCATAAGAAACAAGGTGTCCAAGGAAAGTTTTTTTTCCAACCGTGTCTTCCACTTATCTGCGATGTAGCCTCTGTACGTGTGCGTGTGTTTGACACAGGGCTTTGTTGCCGAGTTGAACAAAGAATAATTCGTCAGTCCATTCGGGGTTGAAAACATGAGGTTCGAGGTCAACCTTCCGGAGACTGGTAGCTGCACGTTGCTTCTGCTCTTTAGGCATAGTAATTAGGGTTACCGTGCGGGAACTCAATGATATCGTGGGAACTCGCGATAATGCAGCAATTCAATTAGGCTGGACTAGGGGGACATTAAGCCGGACTGAAATACTGGCTGGGCCGTATCCTGCCTAAAGGCCGAAGTTTGCCTACCTCTGCTGTAAGGCAATGTGTTTGCAGTGCGGTTACCCCTTTCTCATGCCACTTAGCTGCCGCCTTGGATGATACTCTACATGTAGTGTCAACCCGCAGCCACCATTAGAGTATAAATGGGTGTAGCAGTGAGCAGTTCAGTAGTGCTCTGCTGGCCACTGTCAATTCTTAAAATGCTGGTTCTTTAGGAACCAGCTCTGTAGTATTGGTGGTTGAGCAGCTGGCAAGGTGCCAGCTTCTGCAACTGCATGGGAACATTTATGTCTAATTGACCTTAATTTTACCATTACGGCCTTCATGTACGAAAAGGCCAAACATTCAATGCAAGGGATATGACGCTAGACTGGAAATACAATTTGTTATTGTTCCTTCACCTTGATGTTGATGTGCATATTACAAAATAGAACAGAAGGCACAAAAACAAGAATATTTGGATATTCATAAACACAGTAAACTGATATGGAATTGTGCATATTGAACATCATTGTAAATAATCTATCATGCAGCATTTGGATGTAAATTGCTGGTGTTGTGCTGCACACAGGAAAAATTACAATTCATCCTAATATTATTACCACTTTGAAATGTATTTATGATGTATTGTACTGTAAAGTGGTGTATTGTTACTATGACACCAATGTTTCCAAGGTTTATTCCTCAAATGTTGCATAAGGACATTTACCTCAGGTTTCTTGTAGTGTGGGTGTTCGAATACGGGTTGTCCTTATATTCGACCCGAAAATGGCTGTTTGAATTCGAGTAGACCCGACCTGAAAGAAAAGGAGATTTGACGGCAAAAATTTGGATTACAAAAAAAAATGTAAAAAAAAGGTCCTAGAAAAAATTAATAATGTTAATATAATTTTTTGAGTGTTTTTTTTTTACAGGTTATCCTACAATGACATGAAATCTCTTACTCAGTAACACACTTTCCAGCATAGAAATATTATGATACATTTGTTACATTTTTCTTTTATCCACTTCAGAAAAATGTAACAAATGTATCATATTACTGTGCTGGAAAGTGTGTTACAGAATAACTGTGGCTGCAATTATTGAGAAGAGTGTGCGATCCCTGGGGCACTAAAGGTTAATTAACCTGTAGTTATTCGGCATTCGATCACCCGAACAATATTTCACTATTCGATTGAATAGTGAGATATTCGACCAACACTAGTTTCTTGTGTGAATTTGACACATTTGAAATCCCTGCCTGCGCAGAACCAAACAGTTCTAAAGCTGGGTACTAATAATTGTCTCTGAGAATCTGGCGTCTGTACAGCGCTTGTCGTCTGTCACCTGAACGACCAACGGAGAAGGAAGGATCATAATGAAAGAAAGGGGAGAGAGCGCAGCGGGGTGCAGCTGTGTCATTCTCCCTTCCCCCTTCTCCTTAGAGCAGAGCGGCGCTGTATGTACAGCGCTCGTTCATGCATCGTGCAGTCGTTTGTCAGTCCTTTTCAATTACAATTATTAGACGTGTGTACATAGCCTAAGCCCTTTGTGACAGCACCAATAATTATGGGTAACAATAGACCTGTGGGCAGGATGTAGACATTCAGGTACTTACAGTTTTGGACAGTTTTGTTGGTACTTTTACAGCTTATTGAAAAAGTACTTTATGACTTCTGAAAAGTTATTTCAATAAAAGCAATTGTCCCATGTATATCTGCATGCATTTGATGTGTCACTGAGCAAAGAAAATGTAAAGAGAGATAAAGTAATATTTTTGTATCTACATCTGTTGGTAGCCCTAGAAAAGATTGATTGGAGTGACCTTTTTGTAATTAATATCACACACATATTTCAAGTTGTGCCATCAACCATTTATCATTCAGTCAATTTAAATGGGGAAAAGAAGTCACTCTGCTATTTGGTATCACTGTGTGTCACACACTGATCATGGAATAGACAAAAACAAGGTAGTTGTTGTCCAAAAAGATCGGAAACAAAACAAATGACACACAAATTAAAGGCAAAGGCTAAAAGATCATCTCCAAGCAGCTTGATATTCCTGTGACAGTTGCAAACATCAAAAAGTTTAAGGTCCAAGGCACTGAAGCCAACTTCCCCAGTTGCATTATTTAGTAATATCTCTCTGAATTGGTGGTCAGTGGCAAATAAATTTAACCCTACACTTTTAGTATTCATTGGTCTTTCCTGATGATATATTCCCATGCTGCTCCTTCTCCTTAGCTAGGCTAGGACTTTACTTATGGAGTTCACAGTAAAGTTCACGACTGACAATGCAGTGTTAGTTTCACTGCTGGAATGCAGAGAGCTTTTCAAACACCTGGCACTAGGGTTGCCACTTTTTAGGAAGAAAAAAAAATACTGGCCACATGGTCTTTTATCGAGAACCCTGTTGCCAGCCTGCAAAATGCCCACAGACAGATGCAGCCCAGGACAAGGTGGCCCACAGATTGTTGACATCTTCCTGTTGCATTTTCAAAACAAGAAAGTGAGGGGAAATCCTCCGAGCAGGACACCCTGGTAGGGCTTTATTTACCCCCTGAGGAAGCTCTCTAGGCGAAACGGGTCGAGAAAGGATACCGTTTTCTTTTCTATACAAACATAGCAATAGCAATCAAAGTGTGATTTTATCTATTTGTACTGTATGTTTTTTGTAAGGTATGCATATTACTGTTTTATTCATGTAACAATATTAATTAATAAAGCTATGTTTTTGTTCAATTATAATTTTGAACATTGGGTGCCTTTCAAATAGCCTTCCCTTTCCTTCTTTCCTAACGAATTTCTAGAATTTTTTAAGGCTAGGAACATACCAGTCAACCGGTTTACTGGGGCTTATTGAAATTCTCTCTTTTGTGATAGTGGTACTTGAACGTATACATGCCCTGGCCTCAGGTTCACTTTGAGCTAATTGTTAGATATGTAATCATACATAAGCAAGTGTAGAAATGATGTATGCCATGTTGATCTATGAATATAAGTTCAAAGGCAGCCAGACTGTCCACTTTTCTTAGATGAGTTTGTGTATTTTATACCAATGATGTCATGACATGTAGAAGTTCAAACTTCTACACAATATTCAAAATCCTAAATTAATCTTGGATGAAGTTTTGGATAGAAGGAACAGAAAAAGCTAAGCAAGATGTTTAAATGATGTCTGCTTGTTGGAACAACTTATATATCTGTCAGATGTAGTTTATTTTTTTCTTTGTTTTAAGCATCATCTTTGCTACAAACTAAGCACCAAAACGGCATTCCTCAGAATCTCCGTAATGCCCCCCAAAAAAAGGCTTTTTCAAAAGAAAGAAGTGAAGAACATAAGAGCATTGAGCCCAGCTCATTGTGTGCAGATAAAGACTGTGTTGCCATGGTAAGTTAGTCAAAGTGCTCCTATGTAATTGAATCTGTGTGCGTATCATTCACGCATTTAGCTAAATGAGCCAACGACCTGTGAGTCATGTGGAGTGTGCAAAGGATGGCAAGTCAAGAGAAACACCTACACCACAACAGTGATAAGTGGGCAAGCAAAAGCTACTAAGTGGCTACATGTATTATGGGAGCTCCAACATCTTCCGGATAGTGGGTGGCAATATAAGACAATTCTTCCCTCCGATCCTGTATTTAACCACTTTACAAACAAACAGCATCAAACCAGAAAAGAGATTATGGGACACAGTGACATAACTATTATGTAACCTGTTTTATTATTGTATGTTGTTAAAGGATTCTTTAGGAATTGAACATAAAAGCTCACATGCTGTACACTTTGCAAACAGCAAATAAGTACCAGAGTTTGCCTGATTGCCATATTGTTAAGTGAAAAGCACAGTTTTGTAAAACCTTGTACAGACGTCAGATGGACGCCAGATGTATGTTGCTGGAAATAATCTTTCGAGATCGTTTCCAGTGAGAGATGAACAAGCGAGTATTGTACCACAGCACCATTCTGTTCTTTAGAGAGGGGAGGGGGTGGATGAGCGGGCCCCATTGCATTTTCCTCCATGGGAGTGCACAAAGGTCATCCGCAATCGGTTGTTCATCAACCTTCCAAAGCACTGAATCTATTGAAAATCTATCAAGATCAATATTTGTTTGGGATATTGATCAAACACTAATCAAGGAGGTCTGTCCTTTGACCTTTTAAGCAGTTTGGAGCATGGAGATAGCAGTGGGCTTGTGGTTGATCACTTTTTTAACTGTACAACAGTAGCATATACAGTGAGGAGCACTTCCTAACAACTAGAAGCCAAAAGGAGTGCACCCCTTTTCTTACTTTACCAACACTGCTTTGTCTGTTGTTTTAGTACATATTAGGGAGTGCTCCAATTGGCTCCTGGTTGCCGGGCAATAGTGCTTCATGGTACATACTAAAACAATGAGCAGAGCTGTGTTGTTATAGTAAACAGCAGGGAGTGTTTCTATTGGCTGATAGTTGTTAGGAAGCTTTCCTGCTGTATAGGCTACTTCTGAAAAATTAAAGAAAAGATGTCAAGGACAAAAAAGCTACACATGTTACTGTTGATATTCAGTCAGATTCCTGTCGAAGTAATCTAAGTAATCGATGCATACAAGGTATCAGGGAGAAATCAATTAGCTGTGAACAAATTGACTAGTGTATGACCATTTTAACCTGGCTCTGAAGCTCTTTATAGTAGGTAATAGCATGGGGGAAGTTTAGGCCATCTACCTTTTCCTATTTAGTGGGGTGCTCAATAGTTGGGTACCCCTTGCATGGTCCTATAGTTTCATTGAAGCTTGGCCTCATTTTGGTTTAAAGGTTTTCTATAAATAAAGAGTGCTAGAAACAATACCTAACCCACCCTTCAGTGTTATTTCACTGTAATTGTTTGTGTTCAGGTGTAACTGATATAATTATCCAGTTTTATCATGCTGATCACTTATCCTTTCTCATACATGGGACCTCAGTATGGCTTTAAATCAACTAAATTCAAATACAAAAATGTAATAAATTGCAGCTTACCTGTACTTAGATTTGTTGCAGCAGTTCATGGCTGGTTGGAGGGGCTGACAGGGTGCTATACATAGTTTTCTAAAAAGAGAAAGCTGTGATAATGTCACATGTGTTTCTGATACATTTATTAAAATACCTGATATACAATGATTTAAAGGTATGCACCGGGGACACCATGGAGGATAAAGATAATACCTTTCTTCATACTTCCACCCACAGGTAAGGGTGACATCATTATCTTGCCTGCACTGTCACTCACTTTGGATTGCTCATCTTTGGTATCTCATTGGCAGGATGGGTATCTCCCTGCTGCATGGAAGGGGCCGCACTAAATAAACAAAAAAGCTTGTTTGGGGTGCACAGGCCACATAAAAATTGTGAGATCCAAGGCTGATGTGTAGATTCTCATTGTAATGTTTTTATTCTCCTGCAGAGGGCAGACATTGTATGGTAGAAGGCAGTGTATTTGCTTCCTAAAGTTCTGCAAACTTAACAAGATAAGTGTATTAATGTTGATATAGAAATAATTATAATTTCTTTAAACACATTTATATTTATGGAAGTGAGTCATCAATACTGTAGCACGTCATTACAATTAAATGTATTTCCTGTCTCTAACATTGTGGCTTTAGACTAAATTACTGCAACAGACTTGCTTGCATAGAAACGCATCCTTTAGGTATTATTTCCCAGCATGACATGTGGGCTGAGCTATTCCAGTCCAACAAACTTAAAGCAAGCCTTTCCTTTGCCCATGTAGGAAAAAAGGATCATTTCTTCCTTCCCAGCAGTACACATTATGATTTCCTGCCCCTGTACTGCTCCGGTAGACCGCCGGTAGTTTATTACTCCGCAGTATAGGTGAGCATGAAAATCACTCCCCCTCTCCCATGTGACAGTATAAGTTGCCCCTTTTCGTTTCCTTGTCCTGGCACCTGAATCAGTGAGAAAGGAAAGGGGAATATGAAGGGTCCTCAATTATTTAAAAAAAATTCTTTACGCAAAGTGCAGTTGGCCTATTTGGCCCCTTCTCCTGACCTACATTAACCCCTCCCCCCAACCTCTAAAGATGCATACTTACTAATATTCAATGGCCACAGCTGTGCTTTTCTTTACATCCAGTTCTGTCCAGGTCCCATCTGAGCATTACATTTTTAAAGACATCTACAGGGCAGTCTCTATGCACCTTTATTATTACTGTTATTATTTATTAACAGTTTTTATATAGCACTAACATATTATGCAAGCTGTACATTGAATAGGGGTTGCAAATGACAGACAGACACAGACAACGACACGGGAGAAGAAGGGGACCCTGCCACGAAGAGCTTACAATCGAAGAGTTGGGGAAACAGCATACAATAGCAGGGGAGGGGGGTATGGAATGGTGGGTGAGTAGCGAGGGTTTAAGAGACAGAAGAAGACAGGTAGGCAAGTTTAAAGAGAGGGATTTTAAGGGCTCTTTTAAAGTAGAAGAAAGTAGGAGCAAGCCGAATAGGACATGGAAGACCTTTCCAGAGAGTTGGGGCAACTCTAGAAAAGTCTTGGAGCCATGCGTGTGATGAGAAGGTGGGTAGGTCAAAGGAAGAGCGAAGAGAGCGGCTAGGGGTGTATTTTTTAGGTCAGAAAGGTAAGTGAGACAAGAACTGTGGAGGGTTCACCTTGATTCTAAGGTGAAATGGAAGCCAATGAAAAAGAGTGGTGGGAACGATGGATTCTGGCTGCAGCATTCAGGATAGATTGTAGAGGAGAGAGTCGGGTTAGTGGAATACCAGCGAGAAGGATGTTACAGTAGAACAGACGAGAGATGATAAGAGCGTGTACAAGGAGTTTGGTGGTCTCTGGGGACAGGTAGGGGCGGATTTTGGAGATGTTGCATAGGTGAAAATGACAGGACCTGGAAATGTTCAGAATATGGGGGGTAAATGAGAGGGCCGAGTCAAAGGTGACACCAAGACAACGTGCCTGAGGGGAGGGACGAATAACAGTGTTGTTAACAGTAAGAAATATGTTGGATGGAGATATCGAATTTGAGGGGGGGATGATGAGAGTTCTGTTTTTCCAGGTTGAGTTTCAGGAATCGGTCAGACATCCATGATGAGATGGCTGACAGGCAGCATGAGACCTTATCCAGGACTGAGGGAGACAGGTCAGGGGTGGACAGATAGATTTGGGTGTCATCAGCATGCAGATGGTACTGTAAGCCAAAGGAGGATATGAGACTATCGAGAGAGGAGGTGTACAGGTAAAAGGGAACCGATCCAAGGACTGACCCTTGGGGAACACCAACAGGGTGGAAAGTGGGCAAGGAGGAATTACCATTGAAAAAAACTGGAAAGGAGCGGTCGGACAGATAGGAAGCAAACCAAGAGAGAGCAGTGTCACTGATACCAATGGAGCGCATGATTTGTATTAGAAGGAGGTGATCAACAGTGTCAAAAGCAGAAGAAAGATCTAGGAGAAGGAGGGAGAAGTTTACTTGAGACCTTACTTGGCTGAGGTCATTGACCACTTTAGTAAGGGCTGTTTCGTGGAATGGGCAGCTCAAAAGCCAGCCTGGAAAGCCTCCAGGAAAGCAGCAAAAAAGTCTCATCACAAAATCTACTAAAACTATAATCTAAGGGCAACACTGTTTTAAATCTCACACTTCAGATATACAGTAATGATCCTGTATACACAGGTGTGCCTAGGCACCTTCACATCACAGGAAGTGCAGAAATTCAGTAAACAAATGTTCATTTTTTGGCACTACTTCAGTTCAGTTAACATTTCTAAGGTCCCTTTTATACCTGCAGTGTTAAACTGTGTAGTTGGCTGCTCCTGGTGCATAGCAAACTGCTTCTGGGCTCCCAGGAGAGGCAAACCGAACCATAGGTAGACCCATGTGTGTGCATTTGTAGCTGAGGTGCGGTTCTTCCGAAAAAAGGGAGGCAAGTAACTTGTTGCTTTCTGAAACTAAATCACGATCCACTGCACCCACATGCAAAAATTAGTTTCCAACTGCTCCCGTTCACTTAAAGAACCTCATTCTGAAATTGCCCTAAATGTTTCCTACAACGTAGCAAATCTTTACTTTCTTGTACAGTTCCCCTTTAAGCGATACATAAAACATCAGCTTATTCGAATATTGTCTTGTCTGTGCAGACTTTTCCTGATCAAATGAATAACTTAATAATCAATGGAAGCTTTTATTATTCTCATTGCAAAATAATGTCCATATTAGAAAAGAGCTGCTTCTATTATACACATCCCTAATGTATTAACCACAGGCTCTAATTAAGTGGTACTCAGCCAGACAGCTATTTAAAGCATCAATGGGTTATTTATAGGTAATCATCTATTGACTGGGTGGGTAAGGAAAAACAAGTTGGTTGTATCAGCAGCCAGAGAGCGAAGCTTTCATTAGACATGGAAAGTAAGCGTCACACTCCTATTATCAGCAGGGACTAATGAATGAAAATCCTGTTTGAAGAATTAATCTCATCCAAATGTCACCCTGATTTCTGACGTACAATAAATACTCCTGTGACTACTATCCCTATAGTCTCTAAAAATATATATATTCTTTTACTTCTTCTATGTTAATATGCTGCACCATGGGAAACTCACTACGTGTAGAAGCACCCAAGTTAGAAGTCTCATCTTGATCATGAGTCATGTTCTAATATTGCAGGAAGTTTGTAGGTACCTAAAAATCATAGCAGATACCCTAGGTGATGGATTTCAGAAAAAGAGAATATTGGCAGGTAGATTTTTTTTGTTGATCGTTTTACCAAGAAACTGGCATGGGAAGCATCTGTTGTACACATGGACAAGTAAAATCACATATTATGTGCATATTTGTGTGGTAAACAATTGTGTAATATTTATAGCATTGAATTTGTATGCAGATAAAATATTCTTTTCCAAGGCACAAAGTTGAAAGTGTAACTCTCAAGAATTTAAAAATGACATATATGATGCATTCTGTCAATTACATCAATTCTTGTTTTTCTGATTTCCCCCTGTACCATATATATTGCCTGTTACCTTACCTTTCATGGAACACCTGGTTGTTACCCAAAACCCCCAAAGGGGATGACTCAAGGTTATTCCCACTGGTAACAGATGGCTTTTTAGGTTAAAAAAACTATCATATTATTAGCCATGAGCGAAGTTATTATGACATGCAATTAACCTGATATATGAAAGCTCTCCAAGACTGAAGAATATAGATTATCATTGGTAGATTATCATGGGTGAACCTGGGTGATCCAAAAAACTTTGAATGGATTTCCTAAAGCATTTGCTATAAATTGGCAGTGCTATACCAGATCCATTCCAGGTTTGCTGTATCACTCAGTTTAACTCATGATAGTCTATCATCTCTAGTCTTGCAGAGCTTTATTAAATCAGGCCCAAAGATTGGGGCAGGAAGGAGTCATGGAAAAGCAACAGGTTGACTGATGAAATCCAGAAGACCAGGAATTGACCAGAGTCAAATTGATGATCACAATACTCCAGTGCAAAAAAAAGTACAGGAAGATTTCTTTTTCCCCCAAGCACTCTTCCAGTGGTCAACAGGTGCCAGCTTTAAGTTAGCCAGTAATTCCTAACAGTGGAAAAAATGTTATGGTAGTTAAGCTACGTACACACTTCCAATTATTATCGTCGGAAAACGAACGACGAACGTTCCTGCACGATATATACGAACGATCGTATAGCACCGATCCTGCACATAGAGGTAACGACACGATCGTTCGTAGATATTGTACACACAATAGATACGATCGTTTAAGCGATAGAGAAACTATGTGCACGACAGGAAAGTGAACGGACGTTCGTTCATCACGCATGCTCTGAATATGGACGATCAACGAACGACCATACACACGAACGATGTTCAACGATCGTCGCCCAATCCGATCCGCCGCTCCGGTCGTTCGTTTCCAACAATTTTCCTCGTTCGTCGGCGTCGTTGGTTACTTTTTTACAAACGATTTTTTGCCCAATCGATCGTTCGTCGTTCGATTGGAATGATAAAAATTGGAAGTGTGTACGCACCTTTAGATTGCACACATCTGACTGCTATACATTGAGGTGTGTAGATTAAAATCTGGTTTACACAACAATGCCAACATTTGTTTAATTTGGATGTTCATTCCTCCTGTAGACCAGGAAGAAAAGTTGAATTGGCATGAGCACATTGGCAGATGTAGCTGTAATTCCTGCCATCCCGATAGTGAAAAATATTGCATTACAGCCACAATTGCAACAGACAGAAATTGGATGGGTATAATGAGATTCATTCACATGAAACATAAACAGTTATGCATTTACTCAAATATAAACCTTGTAAATGTCAGTAGTGCTTACAGGGCTTCAAACTAGGAGCCCTGTCTTCTAGTACAGTGGTCGCCAACCTTTTTGGTTCTGCGGACCACTAAATTCACCAGCTCCCGAACGCGCATGCACGGGGAGCTGGGTGTCACTCAAAGGGGAAGAAACCTCCCCCAGAGTGACATCATTCTGACATAACCCCACCCACTCCCCCATTGTAGATCTGAGCCTGCAATGGGAGAGTGGGCGGGTTGTGTCCAGGGACACAGCCCGCTCACTTTCCTGAGTCTGGGAACTGCTCAGGGGACGTGGTCCAGTGGGGTCCTTCTCTTGACCCCGCTCAGGGGTGCACTGATAGTGCCGTGGACCCCCAACATTTTCTAACAGACCACTGGTTGGCAACCATTGTTATAGTACATTTGTACATTATATTAAAAGCCTCCCCTTCAGCACACAATTTATCATTTCTAATATCTGAAATGTTCCTAATTGTTTTAAATATTATAATACACTTTTAGAAGACATTATTATCATATCCACTAACCATCCATCCTTCATCCAGATATATTACTGGAAATCAGCTCTTTGATAAACACATTCCATTTTAATTGTATTCTTTATATTTAAGAACTTTCTTCCAGAATACTCTTCTATTAACTTGCTTCCGCATTGTGAATGGATAAGTTATAATACCACTGTGGAAGTGTTTGCTGTAACATAAAACTGGTTGGGATATTTTTCTCACAGCTCCTGTCTGTAAACATTTTATTTGGTATTGATTTCCAGTAAAAGTTAATTGTTTTATTTTTGGTTTATGATGGTGGTGACTTTCAACAAGCAGTCCAATTATATGTTTTCTGTTATAACAGATGGTGTCTTTTATGCTTTTTTTACCTAGCATTGGGGGTCTCATATTACCTGTGCCTTCTAAGTGTTTTACTTGCGTTAACTATGATGAATCAAAGAGGAAATCCGTAGGCAAAAAGTGAGCATATAACACCCTTTCAAATAGAACTAGGCTTGTAAATGTTTTTATGGAATTTCTAGAAGAGTTCACTTTCAAATCAAAAAAGAACACCATTTTTTCAGTGTGTAGTTTAATAGGTGACAATATTATAAAAAGTACTAAGTATCACCTTATATCAAGAACTGTTTGTTTCCAACTGTGTCTCATGGAAGCCAACGGACTTCTTACTTTTGAGGCTAGCTCTGTGCTTGGACCCATATGGCAGCCCAGGCTACTTTAAGCATGCATGTAGGATCACAAAGTATTTTGCATAAACCAGCATAAGTGTGGTGGAAGAGTTGTAACTAATACTTCTGGACACATTTTTTTAACCTATACATTTGTTGAGTTCTCTATATGCCTTTTACTTACCTCTTGGATCCCTTAGTTCAGTTATCTATCATCTAGCTCAAACTATTTTTATAGGACTCTAAATAAATGCACCCTTGGTAGTTTACATGCTGCACATTTTTCTAATGATTTGGAACCTCACTATCAATGGTGGGGATTCAACTTGGAAGAGTCATGCAGGTATGTCCATGCAAGGTACCCTGCTGATAATTAACAATTTTGTCTCAATTAATTTTGATTGGCTCATGGCTAACAATTAATTTTGTCTCAGAAAAGCTCAAATATTCAAATGGTGGCACACAGGTTCCACGGAAATCTAAAACCAATCTGAAACATTTGATTGTATTAATTTCTACCAGACACAATTTCTTACCCAAAATGGAAAGACAGGTTTGATATTGGACATGTGATTTACTGATTCTGTAAGCAAAGGGTGGGGATATCATATGCAAACATTTTTAAAGAAAAGGTTAAGAACAATAAAGAAGAGAGGAGAGAGTAACCTAAACTTGTTACCAACACATCTTTAGTAGGCCAATGATGTTACTACTGGGCAAACCAGACTTCATTCCTCCTTGATTCCCGTCTTTGCTCCCTAGTGGATTATAGGTATCTTAGCAACTACACTATTGTTGAATTTGTGCTTTTCAAGTGTAAATTTGTGACTCACACAACTCACATTAAAGGGCAAAGCCTTTTAGCAACCACAGACAACTTGGTAGAATTGCAAAATGCTCCCTATGTAACGTTGGTTTTTCTGAGTATTTAAATGTTATGCTGGTAGTAATAATTTCTTTAGCAAGGACATGAATGCATCAAATCAGTGACCTAAGCCTGATCGTGCTACAATTATACGCAATTGCACTAATGCAAACATGCAAAGCCAAATAGGTTTCTGTGATGTTGTTTTAGATCTGCACGAACAAAGCAAATATTAATTGACATAATGTTTGCGCTTCTGAAGTTGTGTTTTCCTATTTTAAAAATGTTTATGTGTGCTTATTTTGGATTGACTTTCACAGACTATGTTGTTTTAGGTTTCTAATGCCAAGAAGTTCATGCTGGCAATCAGATTATTACTATTAGATTGATATTGCACTAGTAAATAACATTGCACTATACAATTGTGACGGCAAAGCCAAAACATGCATACAATAACATGGTAGATATGGTTAATACAGATATTAGAATCATACCTGAGAGGGGACACAGGGAAAAACTTAGAATCCAGGGACAGGCACTGGCAAATGTTACTCCGATCAGTAAGGCTTGGGGTACTGGATCTGTCTGATACTAAAGAATAAACTATTATTTGAAGGCAGCTCTCCTAATAAAAACTTTTCACCTGTAGATTCATATGCAGTCATTTTTTTGAGGATTGAGCTTGTCTGGAGCTTTCCTCATCTATCACCAAATGCTAACGCTAAATTATGCAAAAATCCTTCTTTTAATTCACATGTCCCATATCCTTATACACCCACAAACACCCAAGGGGTATGGTTAACCTAGATTAGGAATCGTTTTTTCTAGGTTTTTATGTTTTTATCAGCACAGTGGCTATGAGAGTTTTCCTATTACTTTCACTTATAAATTATCTTACTTTCCCTATACCCATGGGGCAATATAATAAATACTTTTAAAGTAATTGCTCTTCATTTATGCAGCACTTTAACCAAGTTGCTGCTACTTTTTTTCAAAAACAGAAGTTCAAATTGGAATGTTTTTTTCAATGTGATAGTAAAAATGGTTAAAATAACAAACATCTTCTCCAAATAAAAAATGAAAGTAGAAAAAAAAGACACCACCTTAATTCTAAAAAGGTCACGGGTAGGGTAAGTTTAAAACCCCTGTAAAGTTTAAGTATTGGCTGATTCACCTTTATCTTTTTTTCCTGGGGACCGTTTTCACTAAGACAAAAAAGTGATAGGAAAGCCAAAATGGTCAAATCTTGATCTTCGGAATCCTAAAGCCCTTCTCAAGACAATATAGTGTGTACGGGCACTTGGACAGATGTAATTATTTTGTGTTACTGCCAGCAATCAGATTGGAATGGGGGGTTGGAAGGGATATTAATAATATTCTGGCCATCAGCTTTGAATCTTCAAGGGAGTACATTCAGGACCTATTCACAACTATAGTGTGTCAAGGCAGCCAATACCCACACTATTTTCAGCAGCATAGTGCAATCTCTATAGTGCATTGCCCTGCAGTGCAGTGGAGTGCGCCAGGGAAGGTGAATGGGGGTGCGCTAGGGAAGGTGCATGGGGGTGTTATTCAGCAACACATGAGATGCATGATATTGTATAACACACATATATTTTATTGGCTCTTGAGATAAATATTTACTTGCATTCCTTTCAAACTCAGCAATGCACCCTAATAGGACGTGCTGTGCTCAGAGAAACAAAATACAAAAAAAGCAGGTCAGGGCCTCTAAACTGCCATGGACACTGCTCAAATAGTTGCATTTCCAAGAAGGTAAGTCCTGTACCTAACAGAGGCTGCAAGAAAACAAAATGACAAATGTATTACCCATCCCTATGCCCAAAGCAAAAACGATAGGTTTTCGCTTACTATAAAGCAAAACTAAAGTAATTAGTTATTAATGTAATGGTAATGTTATATGCAAAATAAACTTAAGCTGAGACATTTTTATCATAGTTAAAATGTGGAGAAAAAATGAGTTCTATAAAAAAATGTGAAAAGTTCCACTGTTAAAAAATGAGTCCCATTATCTTCTCTCTCAGCTTGTCACTGCTGGTGACAGTTTACAGAACAGGAATGATGTCAGCGATCTACTAATAGAAAATGCTAATTTTTCCAATGTTCATGTAAATCTTGGCCTGGGTGGGAAAGAGAGCTATTTGTACATTTGAATTAGTGCAGCATGTTAACAAGAGAAATAATTTAAAATTTCTTTATTAAAATTAAACTTTCTATTTATCACTTTGGACTTGACTATGGAAGAACTGAGAACTTTGGGAATGCACAGACCTCACACATTGCCTTTCTTTGTTACATTATTAATACTTATTTATTATGGGTTATTTTAGATCCTCATAAAGTTGGACTTCAGCCAAAAATTATTTTGTTTTGGTTGATGTGGGGAAGGGCTTTTTTGCTGTCTGCTTTAAATCATTACAGAAATCCTTTACTTATGTCTGGGATATGTTCATTTCCCTAGTGGTTGAACTTGATGGTCTTTTTTTAACCTGATTTACTATGTAACTATGTTCCCCTTTTAGTAATAAGTCTGTTTTTTTCTCTATCCTGGAGAATCAGATCATTTTTAGAATCTTTTTGCCAGACACCAGACAAACCTCTATTTCACCAGTCATTCATTTAATCATGATTACAGTACATACACAAACCTTTGACCTTAAGCATGGATATCTTACCGATAGATGGAGCCTAGCGGGTTGTTAAACCTTGCCTACTGCATTAAAATCATCCTGCCTTTATTCTCAATTCTCTCTCTTCCTATCCACCTGGGTCCTTGGGTTATTCCTGAATTTACACTAAGGGCTCTATTGCTATAAAATAATAGAAATGTGCAGCAATGCACAGTAAATAACGCATGTCAATGCTCACTGAATGCAATACATATAAGGTTTTATTTATAAAACAGGGAATCTGACATTTCCTCAAACATTCCCTGGTGGGAATTAAATACTATCATTGAAACATGGACCTGCAAGATCCCCATGAGGGAATGTCATATTCCCTGTTTTTTAAATAAAACATTGCTGTGCATTTCTATTATTTTATTTTTTTCTCTCCCTAAATCTGATTGGTCCAGGGATTACTTCAAACTGATGGCTTTGAGTAAATTGAAAACAATATATATTATACAATACTGTTTATGTTCCTGTTCATTGGGTGGGCATCTGCACTCTTAAATAACGCATGCATGATATAGCAATCTATACCTGTTCTTGTAATTTTACCTTTAGTAAATCAGGCCCAGAGACGTAATCATTACAAGAATGATGTTAGAGGAATGTGCCATTCTTAATTGCCCTTTTATTTTTTCTTGGACACTAGTACATTTGTGTATACAATGTCATACCCATTCAGCCCTGGACATGAACCTGTATTCTAGATATTAAATCCCTTGGTTATACCAATGAATAATCTTTTCAGATGAGATTTATTTAACTATTGGAAGGGCCATCTTGGCAAGTAAATCAGCTCCCAGCATTAATTTCTAAATAACAGCAGAATAATAATAAATTTTAAACTTGACAGGCTTTGTAAAATAAGATTTTATTATCCTCTTTTGTCACTAAAGCACTTGACTGGTCACGTTAGTGTATTTAGAAACGGAGTACAATTTGTTCTGTATTCTTCCTCCTTTGCCAAGAAAAAAAAGACAATTAAGAATGTTGTTGCTTTAGAAAAGCTTGGCACTGACATGCAGGAATTCTGAAAGCATAACATCACCCACAGTTGTTGTAACTCGTTTTTTTTTTTTTAAGAGAATTTAGAAATCACCAAATGACTCCCAGCATTATGTAAATATATCAAACCTAAGAAGAGAAATGTAAATTATTGCCCCTTATCAGTGCTTAGATATTTTTAGCTGCCTTGGCTGTGTTTTTTCAGGCTATTATCACTTTTTAACTGGTTATCTGCTAATAAAATACTCCCTGGCCTAGGGTGATATCGCACATTGCACTGTATCTATGGAGGAGCAACACCCTAGGTAAGAAAGTGTGTTGGGACTAAAGAATAGCTCCACCAACGGTATATACTCAAATATAAACCAGATTTTTTTTATATTAAACCTGAAAATGCAGCTAGAAAAAGAAAATAAGTTTAAACTCAATTCACACCAGTAGATGACGCTGTGTCATCCTGTAAGACGTGTTCTGTAATGAATGAATGTGACCTAGGAAGAGCTGATAACACTGGTTGGAAATTTAGAGAACACAGAAGTTAGGACAGTAATTTCCAACCTTAACCTTTAATAGGAAGGGATCTTTAAAGAATTTCAACTATTGATGAACCTGCTAAAAATTAGTATACCTACAGCTCATTGTGGATATATGTAATTAA
Organism: Pyxicephalus adspersus; assembly: GCF_032062135.1. NCBI lineage: Eukaryota > Metazoa > Chordata > Amphibia > Anura > Pyxicephalidae > Pyxicephalus > Pyxicephalus adspersus. Next base: position 22,163,679 of record NC_092869.1, on the reverse strand, counting down.
TAAGTTGTATAAAATAATTCCAGTAGGGGACAAATTTGAATGATTGATGGTACTATGTTTTTGAGAATTCCCTGATCTGATCCTAAAATCCAGCCCATTCAAAGCGGGGAATTTATTTTGGGAGTATTGTCTATGCTTCTTCAATTAATTTATACATGTAAGTGTTTTATAAGTTAAAAACTATTTTCAAAGATGTAGTGACATATTTTGATGTGCTATTTCACACAACATGTGATTTATGTTTTAGAAATGATTTACCTTCACCATATTCTCCTGATGAAGCTGTCCTATCTGTGAAACGCATTGGAAAATACAGTGGGGTTAAAATATATGTAATGTGGAATAGTGACTGGTAGTCAAAAATGTATAGAATAGGAGCTGTACACAAATAACCTCACATGGTAGAGAGTTTATCCTTTTTTGTGTAATTTATATGATGGAGATTATTTATATTTTTTTTTAATATGTCTGTTGATAAAATCATTGATTTTAAATCATTTAAATAGGCCTTTACTTTTTTGAAGATACATGCCTTTTACAAATTTTGGATTTACTTTTCTGTAAGTAGTAGTAGTACAAGGTTTTTAAATAAAATATTAAAATATGAAAAACAGAAAAAACTGCAGTAAAAAGTGTGGTGTCCCCTAGGATTGGCCATTGTAAAAGATACCCCCTTATAGAATAGTGCTTTCTTGTCTGGGTGGTAAATGCAGGTGGGAGAACAATTCACCATTGCTCAATGACTCCTAACAAACTTAGGAGGACCGATAAAGTTTGACAGAATCCTGCTTGAGAGGAATTTGGGTTTTAGGGCTCACTGGATTTCTGGCATGGTCAGCAAGTATTTCTTGTACCAATGCCTTATTGTTTGCCTCTAATCCTGCAGAACTTTGCACAGCTTTTGTTTTGTTGTACATTTATTTATTAGCTAAATTCAGAGATCTAAAGCTGCTGATAGAAAGACAGAAAGGAAAACGTTCGTATAGGTATTCTGTCACTTTAGTGGGTGGCACAATGGAAATGGATACAAATTTGAATAAACTTGCTGTTTAAAGCAGACCATTAAAGTTGATCCAGAGAAACAAACTAACACATTTTTACCTTACAAAAAACTGTAAAAAACTTTACAGACAAAAATTACCTTTTTTTCAGGTATCAACTTTCAATTCCCCCCTATTGTGAGGTACAAGGAACAGCTTCTTTGTAGTACTTTTTGCAGCACAAGACACATTACAAGGTGCACATATAATCTTGCCTCTGTTCTGGTATATGTGGTTTTCCTATTACGGGAAGTTCTGCTGCTGCAATAGGTTATTTTACAAATGTGTTTACAGACAAAGTGATCATAATTGATTTGATCAGTGTGTTATAGCATTCTTTTAATCTTTACTACAGAATTTCCAACAAGTAATATTTTTCCCCAGAATTAGGGTCCCCTTCTCACCTATAACTAGCACTTAATATAATCATCTGCTATCTAAAACATCAGTGGGTAGAATGAGGGACAATGACTTCTGTCTTAAAAGGGAATGTGATGGGGCACAACTGCTTGCTTTTTCTTCTGCAACCATTTCATTAGGAGCCATAAATGGAGTTCACAGAGGAATGTTACCTTATAGAGGTCCATCTTTTATATTCTAAATGCACAGGTTTTAAAAGTAGGTGTTAATGCACATTCTTTCTTCCAGCATTCCAGAGAACTCACAAACAGCCTATTCACATTAGTCGGATGTGTTGCATTACAGCATGCACATTACCGTGTTGTATTTTAAAAGTTACCATCCATTGAGTTAAGGGGGTCAGTTATATTTAAAGGGGCTTCCAATGCATCGCAACTGCTCAAAATGGTGACAGCAGTTGGAACTTGAAAACGGGTCTAACCCTTCCTAGAAAAATAACACCAGAAAATGTTTATCCAGAGAAGATACAATTTTGTTTCCTAAATTTAACCATATTTTTTATGTGTTTTTGCCTTCCTCTGGGTCATCAGTGCATTTAAGTTTCTGTCTAGAATATGCAGATTTTCTAGTATGATTATTTATTTTCTGTGTGGTTATATTTGATGGACTAGATTTTTTCAACCTGACTAACGATGTAACTGGTTCCTTTGCAAGTATTTTACTCTTTAATTATTAATACTGTATATGCCTATCTGTCCCTATTGTAGGTTGCATTTTATTCCCCTGCTTGTTGCTTCCTCTGAAGTTGCTTGGACGTTTTGTTTAAATTGTTTTCTGAAACTGACTTTTTTTTTAGTTGCCCTCTAAAACAGTGTCAGATCCCCTGTTTATTAGAGATATGAAGCTACCTAAAGATATGTACACCTGTCTAGATAATTAATATTATTAAACAGTATTTATTTAGTGGCAATATATTACGCAGCGCTTAACATTAAAAAGAATTGTTGTCTCAAACAATTGACTGACCGAGAGGGAATAAGTGCGGTCACTTACCATGGAAGAGAATGCAGTGGGATGCCTCCTGCTTGTTCCCCCCTCTGCATAGAACTGGATAGCACTGTGTGTAAAACACTCATTAATATTACTGTCATTGGAATCAATTAAAAAAGATCATTTGTAGCGATATTAATGTATTCGCTGTACATAGCCTAATGCCAGAGTGCATTGCTGCAATACATTAATCCCATTGTGACTGACTACCTAGAATGCTGCAGGAAGAGACAGCTGACACCACCAGCACCTAGCAGGAATCAGAGATCATTGTGACTTATTTTGTAATATTGGTAGGGGGGGGGGGTCATTGTGAATGTCAGTTAAACAACATTTAAAATAATAAATATTAATTTTCCTCCAAACCAATTATAGAAGAAGACAACCATAGCCTAGAATGGCAACTGCACTATAGTTTATTTTATTCTCACCAGCCTTTCCAGTCTTGTGACTTGTTGTTGTGAAGTCCATATTGGCAGCAGTAAGTGTAGAGATGTGGGAATCACAGCACCCACATACAACATTCCCACACAATCTTTAAAACACACACTGCCATTCAGCGTGAATCACATTCGCAGAATAAAGCAGTCTGGCATTGAATTACCTCTTTATTTCTGTTTGGATTCTATGGTTTATTTATCACTCTAATGTAATGCTTCCTGATTTTTGGTAGACCTAATGGCTTGAAATCTTATCTACAACCATTTAAGAATAGAGTTAGGTGTGTTGGTGGTCTGTTGTAGAGTCAGCAGATGACTGGTAACAGCAAAAATTTCCCAGCAATATTTACATCATGGGGTGGGTCTCGCCTTATCAGTTCATCGTCACACTGTTGCTATGGGTTACAAGATATGGTTGCTCCTGAAGGATTCCTGGGCAAGGACTGGCATGTTTGCTTGTCTTATCATCTATAGCAAGAGTGCATAACTCACTTCTCCTCTGGGAGACAGAAATACACGGAAAAGAACGGTAAGCCGGCATATGTTTATAAAGTATTTACCTAGACATGGGAAATAACTGACAACAATCTATGAAGTCTGGAGACGGTTATAGAAACCTGTGTTATGCAAGACCTCCCATTGCTAAAACTGCTAACCTGGCTGTCTTTGGGTTCATACTTCCTGAGACTGTATCTAGTATATGTATGTGGAAGTCTGAATCATTAATCTGTGTACTTGTTCAAGGGCATTGAGTGCCAGGCAACTAATATTCTCAAGGGGATCATCAACGGCAACCAATATACAACTCTTTGGAAAGGTTTTCTTTAGGATTCTAAAGGAAGCCCTCTTCTTTCTGCCAGCAAGGTTTTTACTAAATGTACACTAAGCTGCACATTGTTCATTTATGGAATGCTTTGGGTGCCAGAAGAATTAACGTCTATATGCATGAGAGGGAATTACATCAACCTGGGCAGTGGAAGATGTCAATCCTGAAGGAATGCTGGTGGGAGATATCTGCAAAAGCACATGGGTGTTGAATCACTTTATCAGGTTTTCCTGTTGGAAGATTTCCCACTAACATCTGCTTCCATCCTGTTGACAATAGTCATCAATGGACAAATAGAAGAAGTGAATGTTCTTACAGGCATACAGCAATAAATTAAAAATAAGTTTAAAGGGGTTCTAATTTCCCACTTGACCTAAAAAAAGAAGGTACACAAATTAGTTCAAAGTATATAGAAAAATAACCCCCGGCACCATGCCCACATTTTGCAAACTATAAAAATAAATAACAGAAAATGACTGGTTAAACTGAGTGTTGTTCCCACAAATACATTCAAATAGAAAATAAAGTCAGAGACTGAATGAAAGATTTAATGGCAAAAAACACTCTTTATAATAGTTATACATACATTTTTTGTTTGTATATTCTATTTATACCCAAAAAGAAGACACCTGGTAAGAAAAGGGACAGAAGGACTTAGTTTTGAAATTTGGATAATACTCGCAAACCAGGGACTCAAGGTATGGAGCATGACACCTGAGAATCTAATCTTTGTAGAGATCAGATATAGCACTTTCCATACCTACTTATAACTGGTTTCCTTTTTTAAAGGTTCTTAAAGTTGTAAATATGAAATAAATGCAAGCAGGCAGGTTCATTACTGCAGAAGGAACAAGATATGTCTCTTCTGCAGTAAAATAAACTTTCCTGACACTTTGCAGTATTTAAATAAGCTCACCTTTCCATGCTCCATTGCTGGCGCTGACAACTTCAAAATATAGCCTGACCCTTCTGCAATAAAGAACCTGCCTGCTCATGCTTTATTTTTTAAAGTTTTTTCCACTTTTACTGAACCTCACCATAAGTTTGTATAGGTATTTACAAATTACAATTAGTATACCTGTAATTATAGGACATGGTAATCTTTAATTTTTAACATTAGGTTAGTGTTTTCCCCACTATAAGAATATTGTTTCAGCCTATGTTATTCACTGTGTAGCTTCCTTAACCCGAAAATTAAATATTACATATTGTAGCTTACTAGGCCTGGCTGGTGGCTGCATTCATTTTCATATTTCGGGCTGTTTTTCTTTATTTTCACCTGGCAATCCCTCCAATACCACACAGGGGAAGCCATGGTTGTCACTGAGGCTGGACTTTACATCTGCCTTTGTTTGTCTCCATTATATGGTGAATAATGAAATTCTTGGTTGACATAAGATAAGTCTGTTTTGCCATATAATCAGCTCACGGGAAGTGACAAGAACACTGTGTTTTTGGCAGATCAACAGATATTCCCTGTACTGGATGAAAATCAGAAAATGAGAGCACCAACCACATCTAAAATAGCAATATATTAAATATGAATCCCAGCCTTAGCTTTAGTCTTGTAAAGAAATTGCTTACTCTTATTCTTCTGCACACTGTGAGCTTCTCACATTGTGCATTATAATCTGCAACAAATCCAACAGAGCCTGCCTTATTTCCTGGCAGATACCCTTCCCACCAGCAATGATCTATTGGCATTGAAAGGACACATTGATAATGTCGGTGGTTCTAAAATCAGGCGTGTAATGAAAACAGTAAAGGTTTTGTTTAGTAATTACACTAGCATTTTGATGAGAGTTGAAAGGAGGAACCAGGAATGGTAAGATTATTAGATTACAGTTCAAATTTCAACTAAAAAGAACCATTGCTCAAAGTGGATGATCTACAAAATACTACCAGCCAATAGTGGTCACTTGTATGTACTTTCCTATGACAGTCAATAGGTTATCTAAATGATCTTCATGACTGTTGTGTTATGCCTAAGGCATACCACCCGATGACTGTCTATGAACTCTTAACTCTTCTAATTAAATTATGGAGATGGTGTGCTTTTTTCAAAGGCATTTCATTCTACATATCAAACTTTTTAAATGTGTGCTTGGGATATGTTTTCTCATTTTTCTAAAAGAAATGTTTGTGTTGATCCCATCAACCAGCTTTTGCATTCTACTCCATGCTAATATTGGAAATGATAAAATGAAGGAGATAAACAGACTGAAAGGAACAGGAAATACAGAGAGATTTTTTTTTTAACTTTTTGGTGTGTTCAGAAAGATAATTTGGTAAAGATTATTATTATTAAACAGTATTTATATAGTGCCAACATATTACGCAGCGCTGTACATTAAATAGTGGTTGCAAATGACAAACTAACACAGACAGTGATACAGGGGGAGAGGACCCTGCCCCGAAGAGCTTACAATCTAGTAGGTAAAATGGCACAATACTTCCTGGTTGCACATCAAAAAGAACAAAAGAAAGTAAATATTACTAGTTTGTTGGTTATTAGTAAAATTATTAACATTTTTGGGATTTACACAATTGATCTATACTCTTCTATAGATTTATCAAAACATTTTAGTGTAAGGACCTTGCTACATAATCTAACCAACATGTATCCAAACATGTTGTCCTTGCATTACAGCTGTTGGTCGATCTGGGGGGATCATACTGATCTCAGGTTGTTCAGTTGCTGCCACTCCAACACATTTCATGCTGCAGCATCTTGAAACATCCTAAAACATAAATTTGTTGTCCAGTCTGAGTGTAGGTTAACCATATTTCTAGGATTTATAACGTGGAGTTGTGGAAAAGGCATTGGTTATTTTTCTGATCTCAACCAGCCAAGCAGAGACACAGTTTTTAGTGGATTGGCCCAATAAATTTATAATGTTGTCATTGCAACAATAACACTGGCGAACATTTGCATGGAGCAATTAAAAAAAAGAAGTGATCATATATAGTTCATTTATGTTTTGGTGTTGATCCCTTCAAATAGGAACCAGTACATGATTGCATTGTGGAAAGTGCGACCTTGGGGCTGATAAAAGTAATTGTGTCTCTTGATTAGGAAGTTCAGTGGAGTCAAATCTGTCTATTTAAAAATTTTAGTTACTTTGCCATTTAAATTTTTTTGTGACAAGAATCAGCCATTGCAATACAGCTTTAAATCAATCTATTGATTTAGTTTAGATTTTCTATATTTAGCTGCAAGATACTTGGGCACAGCTGGTACACTGGAGAAGCTGGCGCTGATCATCCCTCTGGATATTTTCCACTTGGATCTGCTTCCTGACCAGATTTCCCTAAATAGAATCTTTTTCATTGCCATAATAAAGTCCCAAATACTCCAAAATATTATCTCAGCTTTGTGTACCCCATCCCAAAAGGCTATACCAGAACTGACTCCTTGCGCCTCAACTCCTCAATTGTTTTAAAATCTGGATAATCGATAAAAGCAGAGTGATACCAGTGGTTGCAGCATTTGGTAAAATTGTAGTTTTAGTTTCTTAATTTGGCCATTGGAATCCAATATATAATACAAAGAGAGTGCTAGGAGAAGCTTGGAAAGATACATAGACATTTTTTGTTTTTCCTTACACAACTTCTTATTGGAGGTAAGAACACTTCCTTATGATCATTGGGAAAAAAATGTATGCTTAGATTGGTGGTAAGTGTGAGGAAGAATTTTCAAATAATTTGGTGGTCAGTAAAAGTAGTGTGTACCTTACCTTACAGCATTACACTGCAGCACCCCCTTGACCTACATATAATAAAAAATATAAACTCACATAAATAATCCCTAGTGTAAATCCCAGTAATAAGCCGATATACAGTAATATAAAGTCCAAAACATATGTATATACAATAGACATAAAATGCATACAAAAAGAAAATCCAACAAGTGAGCCAATATTCCTCACTACATCAGACATGACCAAATTGGACAGCACCTCACCTCCTATACTACCTCCCCAGTACAGAAAGGTGATATAAGCTGGAGGGGTATTTCACTTACTAGGTCTCATGTATTCCTTTAGCTCATAAAATGATTCTTACAAACTATTATATTCCACATACAACATGTCATGTATAGAGCCTTTTATTTTGAGCATATAATTCATATCTTGTGAGAAATATCTAATGTCACATTTTTTAAGACATTTAAAACACTATATGCTTCTTTATTTCCTGCTTTGTTTGCAATTCCGCTACAAACCTTTTTTATGAATAACAAGATCTGTTATGTAGATAGGTATGGTTTGCATTTGTTTGGTCAAATCAGTTTATACATATCAGTTTCACTTTTTATGTGATTTATTATTATTCTACAAGCAGATGTTTTAGACTTTTTATGTTAGCTTATTACCGAGATGTGTAATGTATAAAGGGTTAATTTGTTTGTTTGTAATGTGTGGGTAAGGGAAGTACTGCAGTATATTGTTACACTTATACTCCAAAATGTTTTTTTTTAGCTTCTCAAATGGTTTGGTTTTGTAGCCAGTTTATTAATTGGTTATTTTAATATTCCTAATTAGAATCACAAGTAATTTGCTATTTGTTAGTAAATGTTTCTCATCCTGGACCAGGATCCTGGATCACCCAGGTGCAATGATGAAAGTGTATCTACTCCAGTCTCGGAGAGCTTTATTAAATCAGGCCCATTGTTTTCATGTCTAGAGCAGAGGTGGACAAGTTACTAAAGTGCTGCCCTCAAGATCACCAAAGGGCCGCACTACAAATTAATGAATGTAGTGCTACAGAAAGCTTTCAGAGACTGTAGACATGGTATAGGAGATGGTCAGAGACTGCAGACCTGGTATAGGAGATGGTCTGAGACTGCAGACCTGGTACAGGAGATGGTCAGAGACTGGAAACATGGCACAGGAGATGGTCAGAGACTGTAGAAATTTTACAGGAGAGGGTCAGAGACTGCAGACGTGGTACAGGAGAGGGTCAGAGACTGCAGACGTGGTACAGGAGATGGTCAGAGACTGCAGACATGGTACAGGAGATTGTCAGAGACTGCAGACCTGGTACAGGAGATGGTCAGAGACTGCAGACGTGGTACAGGAGATGGTCAGAGACTGGAAACATGGCACAAGAGATGGTCAGAGACTGTAGAAATTTTACAGGAGAGGGTGAGAGACTGTAGAAACTGTACAGGAGATGGTCAGAGACTGCAAACATGGCACAGGAGATGGTCAGAGACTGTAGAAATTTTACAGGAGAGGGTCAGAGACTGTAGAAACTGTACAGGAGATGGTCAGAAACTTCAGACATGCAGAGATTGCAGACATGGTACAGGAAATGGGTAGAGACTGTAGGCATGGTACCAGAGATGGGTATAGACTGCAGACACAGTACAGAAGATGGTCAGAGACTGTGGACCTGGTACAGGATATTGCCAGAGCCCATATTGGGACACGATCCTACCCAAAAAAAAACTGAATAAAATGACATTGACAGTCCAAATTGATAAAATATTATATACGGGGTACTGGCTTCATAATAATTTCACCTATCTGTAACAGTTCATCTTAATGCACTTCACCTCATTGAGAGTGAATACAACCATACAGGATATGATTCAGTAAGCCATTCTTGGTGGATGGGGATGGAATTATTTCCTTTAGAATTTGTCCTGCCAAGAGATGTGCTATACTGGACTGGAGGGAGAAGTAAGAGTAATGGCAGGAGGCCAAGGCATCCAAAAGAGAATATATAAAAGATTCAAATCCTTCCTTGTTAGTAATTACATTATAATAGGCCAATTAAACAATTGTGTTTTGTGGAAGTCCACCTACTACCATAACAATCAGAATTACATGGATTCAAATGTTTTATGTTTTACCTAATCTTTTTAAAAATCTAACGTCACAATATGGTTAAAGTGTGCTTACTGTGGGTTTGGCTGCATTGTTGTTTTTTCACTACATATCATTGAGATTTCATTGCCTGATTTTGACAGACTGTGGTTTACCTTTACACGACAAGGACGATGTGCTTGGAACATCGCTTGTGTAGCTGATTTGCATCTAGGTTTTACTTAGAACTACAGAAAAATGTATATTCTTTAAACACAAGTAACTTCCTTCTGTTTCTTCCATAAACATAAAATGCCACTTCAAAAAGAAGGAAACAAATTATTGGACTTAGATTATACTGTATATATACCTTTTAGTTTTTACAAACTTCCTATATGTTATTACAAAATCTTCTACAAAAATAGAGCTATCTTCAGTGACCTTAACTTGTTGGTGGAACATGCCTTTCCCTCGCCCAGTTTTATTCCTCCTACACATCTGATTAGGTATCAATAAATTATAATAGTATTTGAATCTATATATTATCTTGTTAATTATTAGGATCTGTTTGGTGTAATTGTTTTATCATGCACTGATGCATATGTCTGTCAAATCTTTAAGTGTCTACCCACACTGAGGCATGTGGCTGCATTACAGTGCGACCAGCATTATTCCTTAAACCTAGCTAGCCCTAGCTGCTAACCCAACCCCAGCCCATAATAGGGGGAAGTGTTTACTACTACATTATTGACAGTTAAACAGCAAGTGTATCTAAGATAACTGATGCTTGTTTTAAAAATATAGGGTAGTGCCAAAATTGATTTTCTTTGTTCTGTTGATGCTCTTTGGTAATTGATATAAAAAAACTTATTAATTTATTTTTTTAAAGCATTGAGGTTTTGACTCAAAATACGTATTGCCAACTGGAGTTGGATGCAAAAGGCAGTAGAGACTGGGATAATATAGACGCAAATCCCCTAAAATGGGGAGAACAAAATCCAACAGCTGTTAAGAAAAACTCGCAAATGACCAAATACCAGACAGAGTTGCACAAGGCAACCACAAGCCAAAGGCATAATGGAAAACAATATCACAGTGTCATAGTATCGGAACACATAGGACAGAAAAAAGCTACAACACAAATGTAATGAAGTGTAAGGGCTGAATCACACTTTTGTGATGTGGTAACATGCGTGTTACTGCAGTACTCATTAATACATTATTACATGGTAACATCCATAGTTGGAAAGGTCTTGGAGAGTTTGATAAAGAACCACATAGAGGTGTTTCTGTTAGAAAATAATATTATAAGTGATGGTCAGCATGGCTTCAAGAAAGACAGAAGTTGTCAAACAAATTTACTCTCTTTTTGAGGAAGTAAACAGGTAGACAGTGGAGTAGCAGTTGATATATTGTACTTGGACTTTGCTAAAGCATTAGACAGTTAATATGCAAGTTAGGGTCGATAGGTTTAGAAAAGTCAATCTGTAAATGGACAGAGAACTGGCTTAAAAATCTCATCCAGAGAGTTGTAATTAATGATTCACACTCGGAATGGTCTAAGGTTATTAGTGGTGTACCCCAGGGTTCAGTGTTGGGACCTTTACTGTTTAACATCTTCATAAATGATATAGACTTTGGGATCAAAAGTACCATTTCTGTGTTTGCAGATGACACCAATCTATGTAATGGAATTAAGTCCATACAGGATGTCTATAATCTACAAGCAGACCTAGATGTACTGTTTGATTGGGCAGCCAAGTGGCAAATGACATTTAATATAGATAAATGTAAAATTATATACTTGGGAGCTAACAACATGCATCTATCATACTGTCTAGGGGGAATACATTTGGGGAGTCAGAAATGGAAAAGGATCTGGGGGTTCTGGTAGATCATCGACATAATAACAGCATGCAATGCCAAGCTGCAATATCTAAAGCTAGTATAGTACTTTCTTGTAATGAAAGAGGAATAGACTGCAGAGATGGAGACAATTGTGCCCCTGTACAAAGCATTGTCAGACCACATCTAGAATATGCTTTCCAGTTTTGGGCACCAGTTCACAAAAAGAACATTGTGGAATTGGAGAGTGTGCAGAGAAGGGCGACTTATCTAACAAAAGGAATGGAGGAGCTCAGCTATGAGGAGAGATTATCTGAACTGAATCTATTCTCCCTTGAGAAGAGACGTATAAGGGGGGATATGATCACCCTGTATAAATATTTAAACGGTCCATATAGAGAACTCTCTTCCCAATTATTCACTTTGAGATCATTACAAAGAACAAGAGGGCACTCTTTGCGTCTGGAGGAAAAGAAGTTTAAGCTCTGGATAAGGAAGGGATTCTTCACTGTAGGGTCTGTGAGAATATGGAATTGGCTCCCTCAGGAAGTAGTTTCAGAAACTACTATAGATTGCTTTAAGAAAAAGCTGGATGTTTTTCTGGAAGCACAGAATATAACTGGTTATTAAGGCTTTAAAGTAAAAATAACAGTGACTGTTGATCCAGGGAACATCCGATCAGGAAGGAATTTTTTTCCCCTGTTGAAGCAAATTGTACCGGGGGGGTTTTTGCTTCCTCTGGACCAACTATGTCTTATAGGGTTTTATACCTGGGAATGCGTTTATTTCCCTTGAGGTTGAACTTGATGGACTTTTTTGTCTTTTTTTAACCTAACCTACTATGTAACATTGTGGTACAAGACAATGCAGCACTATACAACCCGATGAACTGGGCTGGTTTTTATCACTACTTGTGCTTTGGCATCCTTAACACAATGCATATTAATGTGTGGCAAAAAAACAGTAGGTATTAATCTGTGTATTTATTACATGTTTTTTACTTGTTAATTTGTAAATATGGTATTTTTTTTCCTGTATCATGGTTAACTATTACAACTTAGGGTTAAGCTCATGCTAGTGTTTTTGGAAAAAATTGGACCAAATGGGGGAATTCATTATCTTTAATCCATTTGATTCATTATCTTTAATAATGATTTGACAGCAGGAAGTACCAGCACTGCTGCATGTTTTTTTAGATGCTACAGTATATATACTGTGGTTTGTATGACACTTGTTGTATATTGCTGAATTGGAATCCTTTCCAACAATTGTAATTTTTTTTTGTTGTCTTGAAATTAAAAAAAAAAAACGCCCCACCCTAGGTTTATTTTATATTTACCCTTAAGAGTGAAAAAAATCCTACTTTTTCTCCAATCACAAGTTTTCAGAAGTGTTGACCCAGCCAGGAAGGTAAACGTATAACCTGTGCTACTTTTTTGACACACATGTTACACTACTTTTTTCATTTCACTTTATTCATTACAACTCTACCCCCAGGCATTGTACTTGTGGTGGAGCTAGGTACAGCCAGCATTGACTGGCATTGATGACCCCTTGCCTAAATGTATGAAATGCAGCACTTGGTAACAGGGGTTACAACACTGAAGTAAATCAGGATCAGCTGGTGTTTATAACAGCATCAAAATAAGAGCTAAATAATGCAGTATTGTAGTTTTGATCAATGTTTATGCTGTGATTTTTTGCAAGTAGTTTATAGGTCACTTTTTTATCTAGGTGTCTGATCTGTAAAGACACCACTAAGGGCAAAAAAGGTTTTTGGCTCCTGTAGTTCTGCATGCTCTATTTTTTTATATGTCTCTGCCCATTGTACCTGAAGTTCAGCTTTTGGGCTCACTATATTGTGAGAATGTAAACGTGTCTGCACAAGAGAAAGGTTGGCATTTACATCATATGCTTCTGCCAAAACATCTCCACCCTTTATTCAACAAAGGCTCATTATAGCTTCAGCATGCTATATTGGGTGTACCTACTTGTGATGAAGTTTGAGTTTGCCACTAGCATGGGTAGATTCTATGGGTTTGAGGTCCCAGTGAATTTATTTTCAAAGTCACCCTTTAGAATATTTTAAAACCAGAATGCACTAAATGGTCTTTAAACCATGTTCAGCAGGCACTGTAAAGACAAAAAGAGGGCTTTAAGTTAAACAACATCTTCATTATAAAAGCTGGAGAGCCGGGGAACATAAACATATAACACACAGCTATGTAACCCATGATTGCTCATACATATTGGGTATCACTGCACATGCTACCATTAGATAAATAATTCTAGTTCTCTCTTTTAGGGTTAACAGCAAATTGATGAGCATTTAAAGAATAATCTATTACTAATAATTATAGATATTCCAGTTTTTTCCACCTTTTCAGGCTCACACAATTTTGAGTCATTACATGTTTGGTATCGATTTACTTAACACAACCTCACTGTTCATATTATACAAAAAATAGGGATGATATTGTGAACTAAAATGATCTATTAATCTATGTTGTACTGAATATTGAGTTCGATAAACAGTAGCGCTAATATTGTGCCCTGCATCTGACTTTTTTTTTATTTTAATTGCCCATGTACTTAAGAATAAATGGGTTTGTGCTGATTTTGCTCCTGGCACACTGCTGTATTTTTTATTTTTTAAACATTACGTATTTGTATATGCCAACCATGCGTCCCATTCCATTTTGACAGTAGTTAACCTATTTATCCATAAGCCAAATTTATTACCAAGATGACCCCCTACAAACTTCCATGCAATGCCCCTCTAAGTTTGTGTGCCAAATTTTGAACAGGATTCAATGAACCTTTAGCAAATCTACCCCTGGGCAGATTTACACATCACTAGTATCTACTATATCTTCGCTGCTACTGCTAACTTTTTCCCAATGTTTTCAGTTACAGTTTTTTGCTGTCTTGAAATGTTAACTAGTTTCTACCAGCCATTTTGGATTTATTACCACTGAAAATACAGCTTTAAAGTAGAACTTTAGCTAGGGAATGATTTACCCAGTTCCGGTGTAGTAACACAGGTATGAAAACCTATATAGCTAATTCATTATTGCGTTGAGGCTGAACATTCATTTTAAATGACCTGCAAACATACTGCACTACAAGTAATGCTTCTTTTTGTTATTGCAATACATGACAATGCACCATGCATTGCGGTATACAGCATACCACTGCACAATAGTGTCAACCAACTCTTTTTTAAAATGATTGTTTCTTTAAAAATGATTTATTTTTTAAATTATCTAAAAATACATAGTTTACTTCAGTTGTGATCAATCAATTGGTAGTAAAAAAAACCCACAATATGTTCCTGACAAGCTTCTGATTTAAAAAGTTCAGCCTGATGCGAGGTGTTCTTCTTTTTCTGCTGTGGATGCACACGTGAGGCCCTGCTCTTCCTGCTGATACAGATCTCCAGTCACTTCCCACCTGTACAGCTGCTGTGAAATGTATGTGAGATTGTGCTGAAAACACTACTTATTTGCATAGAAGAATGACGTTTTAATTTTAACCTTTTCATTGCTTTAATTAAGGTAAATAAACTCTACTGAACCCAGAACTGTGGCATACTAAACATAGAAGAATGCATTTCAGATATTACCTGCTTTATACAACGTTAATTAATCCTAATGAGTGTTAAAGTATCACATTATATCTGTTATATCCATTATATTGTAAAGATGAATATCTTCCACCAATCTTTACTTGCATGAGTAGTGTTTTTAACATTTTTACCATTTTGTCAGAGTTTTAATGTTAGTGGGTTAGGGATGACACATTTCTGAACAGCGAGGTCTGCCTTCTTCTTCTTTGACTGTGCTATTGGTGTATTGCAGTAAAACAAAAACATTGTAAAGTAAAACCCAATTTGAAACTTAATGTCACGTTTTTTTTGCTTATGCCTTATTTTCGGAAGCTTTCAGATTGGCTCAGTGATGACCAGGATCCATTTCCCATTTGCCTCTTATGTGGCAATGATCATATACAGGAGCCACAGCCTCTGTATATGGAGACATTGTCTACTAAAAACTTTCTACTAGATGATCAGGTAACTCATCATTCTACAAATACAATTCACTTCCTTCCATGTGACAGCACTGGTTATTGATAATTCCAGCACCAACATCTTTACATGTAGGCAAAGAGAGATCAATGTCAGTTCTCAAAGAATAAACTTAGAGCATACCCATGGCTTCTTCTTTTGCTGTTGTCTGTGGCTTTGCTTGGCATGAGCAAAAGCCCTTACTTTAAAGAGGACTTTTATACATTAAACAGTAAAATCTGATTTTCCAACTAGCTTTGTAAAGTCTAATTCTATCAAAAGTAATATGTTTTTTGTCTGACTTTATTAAATCAATGTTGCGATTTACCTCCACATTCAGCAGGAATTCAGATCTCTTAGTACAGTCTACATCAGTGTTTTTCAACTTTTTTTACCTGGAGAAACCACTTAAAAAATGTTCAGGTCTTCATTAGCAATGCCTCTTACATTGCTGGCCAGTGGGATGAATGTCACCATATAAGATAGGTCCCCTTCATCAATGCCTCAAAGTGTTTTCAAGAATGTCTTTGCTTTGACATAAAAATCTTAGCATAAGAGCAGACTTCAGCAGATAAATGATATTTTAACAATGATGCACTAAAAACAAACATTTTGGCTGAAGATAGCTTGTAGTATATACTGTATTTTTCCTTTGGATTGCAATTAAATGTACTGATAATGTTAGGTATGTTGGTTCCTTTTTTGTTGTTTTATCAAACAACCCTGCAGAATAAATTGATTGTTTAAAAAGATAGTCAGTAGAACTAAGAATGACAAAGAAAGAACATTGTGTTCATCTGTTTCTAGACGCACGCATGCTTTGCCAGGTGATATGACAAATTCAAAGCTTGGCATGTAGGTACAATATTTTCAAAATACACTTCCATATGCTAAAAAGGAAGTCATTTTTCAGGAAGCAATTTGTTGTAGTAAATATGTAATAGTGTAGGTCCAATAGTAGGCTTGATAAAGTTTTAAAACTCATGGGGTCATTTGGTTGTGTTTATCTGGTGGCCAACCTTCCTCCTTTAATCCCAGCCAAGCAAAACCAAAAAGTGCTTGCAGCTAGTACTAGCAGAGATTATAGGGGCATACTAACCACAACAGAATGCCGGCTTGTTACCCTATCCATAGAACTGCCAGATTTGTGCCTACAAGCTCCTGATCAGTAATTCTGATTGAGAAGACAAGCATCATTTTATATTGACTGCTACCACAAGTTTTGAATGAATTCACATTCAAAACCAGCTGATTTGCTTATATCTCAACACAAGTGAAATGTAACAATCTGAACCAAAGCTAACTCTAGTGGGAATTTAGAGTTTAAAGTTAACAGCTAGCTAAGTGGGAATTTGTGTTTGCATCCCTGTTACAAAACAAACAAAAAATATCTCAATACATTTGCAAAAGTAAATGGTGCGGCCCTGGACTATGTGAAGGATTAAGGCTTAGTGTACTGTATGATGGATTTTTTTCAGTTTTGGGTAGAATACAATAGGTATTCTGTGTTTGGTTGGAAATTGTCAACTCACTCAATTTTAAAAATCACACAGTATTAAATATTTGTTCAACCTTCCCCCACTGTTCCTCTGTTACTTGTCTTTAGTTTCAGCCTGATATAGACAATGCATGTTTAGAATACTATTATAGAAAGTTAAATAGTTTCGGAGAGAAGTGTGATGAATAGTATAATATTTCAAATATACATATACATTTGGATGTCTTACATTTTATGTGTAACTATAGACGGATTCTATTTTCTGTCAGTTTTTCCCCTTTGAAAACATACGCAATGTACACAGATGTCCCAGAGAACAGACTATACGCTGCTGGCTGCAGTATAAAAGAGGCAATGGAGAGTAAAATTCCAGCCCCAGCCTCTCCCCTTTTCTGGATGTTCCAGACAAGATAACGGGGAAGACTGGTGAGATAGGTTGTGTCAGAGTAGCTGGGGCAGAAAAGTTTGTTGGGTGTAGAGGTGGGGGCGCTTGTTGGCAAAGAGGTGCAGTAATTGGGGAGTTTGAGTGCATTGTCAGGGGAGCTTGGAGGTAGGAAGACTTAAAGTATGGAGTACAAGTGGTTATAGGATTATATGTGATGGTTGGCAAAAGGGTGCAGTTTTTGGGGTGTTGGGGTGCTGAGAGGTCCAAAGTATGGCGTACAAAGAGTTTTGTGATCAAAAGTGTTGGCTGGAAGAAAGGTGCAGTTTCTGGGGTGTTTGGGTGCACTTTCAAACAGCCTTTTCTGAACATTTTTTTCAACTAAATCCCCTTTCTCTCCGATGCATACTCGGTTCTGTTATCAGCATTTTGCCCCATTGTTTACCTGGAGTTGGTGTAACTTCTATTTTCCATGGCCTGTCCTTGTGCAGTAGAACCCTATAAACTCATATGGGACCAAGAAACTAATTTCTCTCCCAACCCTAATAAATATCTATTGGTTTCCACTGTTCATGCATTGGAAGTGACAGTGCTTCTGACTTCTAACCTCCAGTGGTTCCTGCAGCATTTATCCTCAAACACAGAAAGTCCTCTGTTACTCATAACGTATTTGTGGCATTGTTTAGTAGATCATGTGACAATTAGGAGCCAAAAATAAGTTGTAAATGATGGAAGTCTTCCTGTGCTCATTTCTGGTATCTGTGAAGATCACTGCAGATTGGAGGAAATTGGTCACTTGTCACTGTAACATAATGCTAGGTCCCCTCTGGGGGTGGTGTAGAGTCTTTAGAATAACCCCAAATTAGAGTCAATACCAGACATATGGAATGTATCAAACAGATGGGTAATAATGTTGTGTTACTGTAATGTTTGAGCCATTGCATTGATAATAAATGTAGATCAATGGGATCTGCCGCAGCCATACCCAGCAGGAGGCAAAGAATATGCAGAGTTGACCCTGCAGCAGATAAGTCTGTGTTGCAATGATACCTGGCCTTTTAATGTCTGGCCCAATCAGTTAACACCACCTCCCTACCCCCTGGCTTCTGTTGTTGCTTAAATAGACACTATAATCTCTGGCCTGACCACTAACATTACAAACACTGCTCATAGAAGCCAAATAGTTTTCAGTGACAGTAGAAGGAATGAGTGCTGTACACACAGTAATGTTCAGTTCTAAAGTGAGCAGAGGGAAGAGGATAAGCAGGAGGCACCCTGCTGTGTCCTCCTCCATGGAAAAAGACATTGGTTATCCCCACTCAATTGTTAATGGATCCAGGTTTGGGGGACTGCTGTACACACACACTTGATTTTCATCAAGACAATCACAATTATTCGTCCCAGGTAGCAATCATCTAGCCTCCGTTTTAAAAGAGATCTGGGGGTTCCTGATGTGAATGTATGATTCAGATGTGAAAGGGGGAACTCCGAGTACTCTGATATAAAGGGGGGTACTCCGATGTAAAGGGGCAGGGGGGCTCCAGATTTGATAATGGTATTCTGATGTAAAGGGTGCACCTGATGTAAAGGTGGAGCTGTGATATGAACGGGGGAAATCTAATGTGAGGGGGGAAGACTCTGATGCAAAAGGGAAAGCTCTGGTGTAAAGTGGGGAAGGATTTCTTTGTAAGGGAGGGGGGTCCAGATTTGAAGGAGATTGTAATGTGCATAGGAGAACTTTGATGTAAAGAGATGCTCCTAATGTGAAGGGGCTTATCTTAAATGGTAGGTGCCTTGTCAAAAATGACCACAGGGGCCCAAGGATTTGTAGGTAGAAGACCACCAGTGGAAGTAACGCAAAACTTGGGCCCAGGTCCAAATTCCACATTTTAGCCCATAGAGCTGTAACTATGTCACTGGTGACAGGTAAGTGTTAATTGTTTTCGATGATGGCAGCCTGTGCCCTGGGGACCACATTCACCTATTCTGTGTCCCTCTGAAGCCCTTACAATAGTCTGTGTTTTCCCTTTCTAGGTGCTCACTATTACCCGCTTTTAGCAGATAAATGTTTTTTTTTATTTACCCTATCTTTCTTTTTTCTGTAGATCAATCCCTTTTCTTGTTATGTGCTTTTCTCTGATCTTATGTAATAATAAGTAAAATCTGATTTTTGTTAAAGTAATTTTATGGGGGCATATGGACCAGAAATGTACAAGCATGGATTTGTAAGGGGCTTCAATGATCTCATGTAATGTGTCTCTAGTCTCTGACTGTCTCTTGCAGTACATCTGCAGACTATTTCCTTTTCTGCGTATGCAGTTTCTGACAGTTTTGTATAGTATTATATTTACTGAGGGCCCCAATATCAACAAAGTTGACCCCTGCTTCTGCAAGAGATAATACAAAAGCAATAATAAGCATTTTAAGGCTGTCACATCTTTTTAATAATGTCACTTGGTCTTGTGATGGGTAGTTGCTCCAGGAAACTGGTTTATGTTTGTTGTTTTATAATGAGCCCCATCTGCTTATCTTGGCTGTGAATTAGCTATTAAAAGTCAGAGGTTTAACATGGCATATATGAATGATACCTGAGGGTTAATCTAGATGCATTGTGTGTGTGTGTGGGAGGAGTGTGTGTGTGAAAGAGAGAGAAGGAAATGCTGGAGATTTGTTGAACTTGTCAGAACTAGCAGGGAGAAATGAACAGTAATGTTCTCCTCCACAAGCTTTTTATTCTCTAGAATCAGGGCACAGTTTGGGGGTTTGCCACCAGATGCCCCTTAGTCTGCACACATTGCACTTGGGAAGGGGCTGGGTGGACTAGGTGCCATGTATGTGACAGGAGGAACAGGTACTCTCATAGCTGACTACTGGGAGGTGTATTTGGGTGGAGACCTGTAATCAGTCCCAAGCTGTTCTACATTCCAGAATGGGATACAGGCAGAGCACTGGGACAACAGATCACTCCGACTACAGTAGCATCTTCATGATGGGGACCAATGGCAAGAAGAAGGGGATCCCGTAAGTGTGCAATATATTATTATCTTCTTGCAGTTGTTGTCATACAGATGTAATACAAAAGTGTGTGCTGGAGACAATGTGACTGATTCAGTATTTTATGTGTTGGTTCTGTAGCATTATATGAGATTGATGATTGATGGACACTTGAAGTGGTCTCATTGGTACATTTAAAATAATACAATCTCTGTATAGGATTGCAATCATTAATAATATGGGTATCTGCTCAACAGGTGAATTGTTCAGTAGAATATAAACAAGTTGTCATGTACAAGCCCAGGCAATGAAGATTTAATAATTTATCCTTGTGTCTTTTATTGCAGTATAGACTCATAGGCTGTATGTTGGATTGTATTTTCCAGATTTATGGGGATATTTTGGTAATAAAAAGTGAAGTAACACAGGGCAACTAGATCTTTTAATGATCTGCCTTTTGTCAACTAATTTGTTTTAAATATTGTCATTGCTCATGCTACTTATTTATAGTTTGTGTGCTTATTTGATTGAGTTCTGGATGTAATGTATATAGACTAAGTAAAAGAATTGGGCTAGTGATGAGGCATATTGTTGGAGAGGTTTACTGGGTCATATGAAGTCTATGAGTACATTGATTCTATTATTTATTAAATAAATGAATAAATATGTAGATGGGATAAATAAGCATGCATTGTAATGACAGCAGCATTTCTATTTTTAGCACTTTTTATGGCACAGTCATCTTATTCATGCATACTTACCAAGGAAAACCTATATAAATCTGATATCTGTATTTGTACTTGTTTATTGTTTCCTATTTCCCTATCACATCAAGGGGCTTGACACTGCCAGTGTTTGAACATGGAATTAGTCATGGGCTGGGAAATAAGCTAAACAGTAATATCCTGGAAATCAGATATGATGAATATTATGTCAAATAAAGTTTCACTTTCTGCATTGTCCTGGGAGGACAGAACCATCTGCTAAGAGTGCTGGAAATTTAAATAACAAGTGTCAGCCTCTTCACATGTATGCTGTGATCTGCACAGCCGTTTCCGGAGTTTAATGCATGCTTTTGTGTGATGCAAGAGAGGTTGTGTTGGTAACCAGGTAAAATGAGATTACATTATACAATCTGAGCGAGGATTAGAACCATCTACAGTGGAAGACACTGCCTATCACAGGTCATTTCCTTATTGATCTAACAGTATTAAACTGAATTTATCGCGCCATGCTGACTTTATACAGAGCAATTTGCATTGTTTTACTGAATATGTTTACTGTCTATTGAGTGTGTAACTTTCAATGTTTAGATTTAGCTTAAATCCTAATTTGTATGAAATAACCAGTTGAGTCAGTTTAAAGTGGCATTGAGATTTTAATGCGGTTACCACTCCCTCATGCCAGTAAACTGCTTCCATGGGGAAGACGCTATTACTTCAACCTGTGGCAGCCCCATAAGGAATGACTGGGAGTGAGAAGTTCACTACTGCTTACTGCCGCTCAGTCACATCTGCAGGTGCCAGTTCTTTAAGAGTGACTGAGAAACTGGCAAGGTACCAACTGCCAGGAGCAACACTGGATTGTTTGATCCTGACCTAATGGAGTTTAGGCCATTCACTTACCAAAGTGAATTCTCCACTTGAAAAGGACAACAATGGAGGAAATTCATGCTGCAAAGAATACCCAGTCACACAAATGAAACAAATTTTCCTTTTTCACATGACTAGATAGTTGTCAGCAGAGCTTCATCTCATTTACTATGCTAATATTATCCAGTATTTATAAAGGGCCAACATATTACGCAGCGCTTTACAAAGACCATAGTCATGTCACTAGCTGTCCCTTAAAGGGGCTCACAATCTACTGTCCCCACCATAGTCATATGTCATTAACACAGTCTAAGGTAATTTGGGGGAAGTCAATTAATCTAATTGCATGTTTTTGGAATGTAGGAGGAAGCCGGAGTACCCGGAGGAAACCCACAAAAACATGAGGAGAACCTGCAACTACTTTATGCTGATAATGTCCTGACCGAGATTCAAACCTAGGACCCTGCACTGCAAAGGCCAGAGTACTGACCTCTGAGCCACCATGTTGCCAATTCAAATATCTCTTGCAAGGGGATAATTCACTTTGCTTAGTAAATAGGCAACACTTCTTTTGTAAAACATCCCCAATATCTCTCTATTTATCTTACTATCTATTTATCACAACCATTTTAAATATAACTTGTAGCAGCTTGACCATAACAGGAAATAACAGAAACATTTCTTGCCAATTGATAGCCAGTTGTTGACCATTCTATGGAGAAAAGAGAACAATGCAGTTAAGCACACTTTTAGATTTTGGAGGACCTTGGCACACACAAGTCATTCTAGGACAGTTAGATATGTCTCCACCCCTTTCTTTTTATTTATGCCATGCTTACAAATGTGACAACAGTAAACTAACTGTATGTAAAGCATTTTTATTAATTAGTTTTTTTTGGTAAAGATTTAAGATTTCTATGACTGTGTTACCTTCTCACTGTGCATACTTAAGTGTGTGGTCTTTGTTGCCCTTTCTAAATTATTTTGTCATTCTGAAGGCGATAAAATGTACTTCATTCCTTCCTATCTTAGTGCAAGCATTCTTAAATCTATTTAATTTGTTTTGATAGCAGCATTTTACAATTGAGTAACGTCATGCCTCTGTGCATAAAAAGAAACTATGGCAACAAAAGATGTGAATACTACAGCTCCAAAAACCTCTTCCATTGTAGCAGTCATAAAAATGTAACTTTGTGGTTAAGTCAGAGCTATTCTAAAAAAAGGAAACCCATTATCAAAAATGTTTAATTTCACTGACAAAAAATAAAGCAAAAGAATAGCCATGCATAGACAAATGGATGAAAACACTACTTTCATCAACCATCATGTGTGACAACTGAATGAAGCAAGGTCATCTAGGTATTTCTTAGATTGGATTCAGAGAACTTTCATTTGTTGGGAAAACTTAATATCACATGCAGAACATTTGAAAATGTCTTTGTGATCATGGTATATTGAATAGTTAGTACTGCCTGCAGAAAATCATGGTGGGGTCCATCACCCTGGAAAGGTCATGTGGATTCCACTATTTGTTACAATTAAATAGACTCTTCTTCTGCTGTATCTCTTTTTTGTTCTACTCAATGGCTGCCATTTCATCTGAGAATCAAATTCAAGCTCATGTGCTTTGCCTTCAAATCCCCCCCACAGTTCTTGTCCCACTTTCTGACCTAAAAGAAATACTTCTCTAGACGCTCTCTTCGTTCCACCAATGACCTACTACTGACTTCCTCACTCATAACCTTGTCACATGCATGGCTCCAAGACTTTTCTAGAGCTGCCTCTTCCTCATCCTATTTGGTTTGTGCCTACTTTCTGCTCACTTACCCATCTTTTCATACTTGTCTACCCATCTTCTTCTGTCTCCTAAACCCTCACTACTTCCCATCACTCCATATCTTCCCTCCTATTGTATGATACTTCCCCCACCTCCTAGATTGTAAGCTCTTCGGGGCAGGGTCCTCTCCTCCTGAATCACTGTCTGTATGTCTGTCATTTTCAACCCCTATTTAATGTAAAGCGCTGCATAATATGTTGGCGCTATATCAATCCTGTTTAATAACAATAAAACAGACCTAGGTCAATAAACATTGTCAAAGGCACAAATCAAGTAAAAGCCATGTCCTGGATTATGTTTTTCTTGTACTTCAAGCCCGCATAATTTGCATATAACTGTTCTATATTTTAGCAAAGTAAGCAGAGATTGATTGAAGTAGATTATAATCAGGCTGTGTATCTCTGACATACATTGAAGACATACGACCCTCTTCATCCCAGAACTCTATACAAACTCCACAGAAATGGTCTGTGGAGACAATGGGCCTGATTTATTAAAGCTCTCCAAGGCTGGAGAGTATACACTTTCAACAGTGAAGCTGGGTGATCCAGCAAACCTGGAATGGAAGTCATTTGGTATTTTCTAGCATGTTCTTGACCAAATCCTTTCCATGTTTGCTGGATCACCCAGCTTCACTGTTGAAAGTGTTTTCTCTTCAGCCTTGGGTAGATTTAATAAATAGGGTCCTCTGTGTGCTCTTGTAAAGGAAGCTTCCCCATCCATCAAATATTGGATTAGAGATTGGCAAAATATTCAGCTTTTGTATGCAGATAGCATGCAAATTACACATTACATGGAAATCTCTGTGGTCTGTGTCCAACTTTGGATGTTGCAAGGAAATTTAAAAGTGTGCTTGCACAAATATAGCAAATAGAACCCAAATAGTCATTCTAAGCAAACATTGTTTAAATCTGCAAAAGCAGGATAGGGTTTCATACACAGCTGCAATTTTTTTTTTTTTTTTTGCTGGAAATGACCTTTTATGATCGTGTCATTCTGTCCTATGAAGGGGGGGATGAGCGAGAGGCAACCCCACTGTTCTCTTCTCTCTTGACTTGTATAGCGACCTCTGTACGCATGTCAGATTCTCGTCCAACAGGAGCATGACCATTCGTATCCAGTGAGAATCATCAGATGTCAGATGATTCTCACCCAATGTGAACAAAAAATCAGGGCTCAGCGAAAAAGTTGTTCACAAATCTGTCTTGAAGGATTCAGGAGAGCCCACAATACAGATGAAGGGAGGAAAGCACAGCGGCATGACACTTTAGTTCCCCCACTCCATGGAACAAAACAGATATATGTGTACAGCATTTGTTTGTTCATCTGTCACTCTTTATCACTGTAAACAATCATGAAAGATCGTTTCCAGCGACAAATATTAAACGTTTGAACGCAGCCTAAGAGGTTTGGTTCCAGATCAGGTATTTCACTGCTACATGCAATTGGATAGTTTTGTCTATTATTTTGTGTTTCCAGACTGACATCCATGTGACTAAATCCATATGGGAAAGCCGCATCCATGTGTTTGGAGTTCCACAAGTTTCAGAAGATATCCTTCCTTGACATTGAAGGGTCAATTAGAAGAGTTATCTGTTGGGATTTACTTATGCTACGTACATAACAATTTTTAAGGGCAATGGTTCTCGTCCGATAATTGACCCAGGGTCGATATCGAATAGGAATCTTGCGTGTGTACAGCGCCCGTCGTCCATCGTCTGAACGACCGTCCTAGCGGATCCACGGACGATGGACAACCAATGATCCTAATGGACGTGAAGGGGGAGAAAGCGCAGCAGGGTGCCGCTTCGTCGTTCTCCCCCTCCCCGCTCCATAGAGCAGAACGGTGCTGTATGTACAGCGCTCATTCATGCATCGTGCAGTAGTTTGTTGTTCTAATAGATAGTGAAAGATCCTTTCCAACTACAATTATTGCACGTGTGTAAACAGCCTTACACTTTAAACCTAATTAATAATAATTCCTGACTTTGAAACTTTCTGTGACAAAAAAAGAAATAGAAGTTTTATCAACAATGCAATATGCTAAACTAGTTAAATGACTTACAAGAATCCAGGTCAGGCCAGGTACTGCGAGCAAAAAACCTCTATGACAGGTGATTAATTCATTGCTTCAACATACTAGTCATATGATTCCTAAGAACTTTTTAATAATTTATATAGATTTAGTTGGAACAATTCACTAGAAAGCCTTTTCTTTATAACTATAAATTATCTATAATTAGCAGTAGCAGAAAAATAGTGAACATATTTTGAGGTATTACAGTGCTAGTAACCTAAAACTTTTTCACTGGAAGTTTTTATATTCTGTGAATGTATATGTAATTCATCAACAGATACATGAATATTCCCTCTAGTCCATATATATAAAATTTTAGCATATCCGCTAAACAATTGCTGAAATATTCATTTATAGCCCCATACAGTGTTTTTTACTTGAGCATTTCATATAAAGATGTACGCATTCTTCTTCTAGTGGCTGCCTGTATATCTATGGGTGATGGTTGCATCCCTGCTGGACAACTGCTAAAATAAATTCCAATTGCCCCATACAGAGCCAACTGCATTGAATCAAATTGATGGCTTGTATGCAAGCAGGCATCATATAGGGTAAATCCATAACCAGAGAGTGTTACATTGTAAGGATCTACATTATGGAATAATGGAATATGCATTGACAGAATGGTTTTATTATTATCAGATAATAGTTAAACAGAGCTAGGCTTGGCTGTGTTTTATTCCACAGAATACATATAATAGAAGCCATCAGTAGAAGCTCACTACACAGAACCTGCACAGAGACTGCAGCACACACTGGTGATGAATCTCATTAGATTTAATTATTGCCAGACTATGCCAAGCTTTAGGTTACAGAACATTTTGCTCAGAATGGCTTGACTGTGTACCAGACTTCAAACATTCAGCTGTTCTTTCCTATATGATGTAAGAGCAGCCAAGCTGCCCTGTGTACCAGGCTGACAAGTAGCAATATGTCTTTGTTTTATAGAGTTGTTGTGGCTGTTATTGAAGTTTCCGGAATGATTAATGCTTCAGCTTACCTACCAGGATGTGATACTCAGCCACTTACTGGATACTGTCTCTTAAGGTGTGTGGTTATGTGCTTACATGGAAATAACCTGCATGGAAATAGCATGGTAAAATGAATGGGCGTTTTACCGTATGCCATTTTCAGTTAAAGCGGAACTTGCATTAAAATAAATCACTTACCTTTTAATAATAAAATCCTTTGATGCATGTACTTAATGCACCCAGCAAATCCCACGCTGTCTTGATTTGTCTTATTTCTGGGGCTCCCTGTTATGTCCCACACCACCGTCTTCTGGGTTTCTGATTATGTTGCCTGATCTTAAACTGCACATGCAAGAGATCAGGTGATGTCTTCCTCCAAATTTACCAAAAAGAGTGCCAATCTAACTTGTCATGTGTCAGATCTTACCTTGTTCATTTACGTTTGATAGCATAGCGCCTGAAGAGCATGTGCAGAAGGAGCAGCCTGCAGCCTCTTAGGATATGTGACATAGGTATACTAGAAACCTGCAGGCCTCCCCAGTAAGGACAGGAAGGGAAATTTAAAATAAAAAGGGGAAAAAATGAAATAAAAGTATAAAAAAAAAAACAACATTTTTCATTTATTATGTAAAAGAGAACATGACTTTTACATATTGTTGATGGTGTGATGATGGGGTCAGCTTTAAACTGTGTAATATCACAGGGAAGCCTATGGCAGATGAACATTTTTTTTACAAAAGAAAAGCAATTTACTGCATTTTTTTCATGCAAAAATCAATTTACTATTTCACTGGGAAGGAAATATTTCATACAATGGAACTAATATGCACAATTTTTTGTGTACATTTAGCTGTTAGTGCATGGCAACATGAGAATATAGGGATATGGGATAAAAATGTTTTTTTTATTGATCAAAGGCTACAACCATATAGTCTGCAAAATGTCCACAACAAATCCAAAAAATGTATGTATTTTAGGGGGTTTTACTAGTTTCTTTCATTTTTTTTTTATAAATCATGCTAATTTTAGTGGAAGCAGTGGCTTCTCTGCAGAGTTCTGACTTGCTGAGTTAGACCCGTAGCTCTGCACACTTCTTGCTGATTGGAGAGCTTTAGCTTTAACTTTTCAGGGGGTGTAACAGACCTACGTAGAGTTATCTTTGCTTCAATGCAAAAAGCAAAGGTTATTCTCTACAGCGTGCTGACATGGGACAGGCTTTTCTTCTTGGTGTGGCTCAAAGTGTAAGACTTTGAACACCTATGCTTTTGATGTTTTTAGAATACATTTAGGATATCTAAATTTCACTTTAGTTTTATTGTGTTTCGATTCTGATGCACACCTAATTATTGTGTTTTTACTGTGCACAGATTAAAGCATTCCTGTTACAAACTACCACAGTAAAATGTCACAATGTATGACTTTTAAAACTGGGTCAGTGATGACTTCCTCCACATTACTGCTTTGGTTGTGTAGTCAGTGAGGTGTCTTTGTAACAGTCCAATCACTTACTACTACTATGAAAACTTTACTGAAGACGAATGATGATAAATATTGCTATTATTCAGAACAAATCTTATATACAGTGTTGACTTGTAAAGGGATTGTCTCCTAGTTCCCTCTGTAGTTATGCTAAGAGTTCTGTTGTCTGATTGGGTCCTATTGTGTATATCTTAATAAATAGCTGCTCCTAAGGCAGGTATAGCAAAATGATTTTATAAATTATACTATATATACTATATGTTCTTTTTACATTTTTTATCTTTATAGTGGTTATATTGCTGGGGTTTTATTTCAAATACAATTGTTTTGAAGAATAAATCCCTACAGGTTTGTAAAGATTAAGGGATTCTATCATGTACTGTCCCAAATTGGTAAATTACCAATCTGCCCTTGATCGTCACTTCCACTAGCATGTATGAAGTAGATTTACTTATTCAGGAACAGACTTGTCATCAAAGTGTAAATGTAATGGCTGAGTGCAGACCCAGGTCACTGCAGCCTCTAAGCCATAATAATATACCTATATGACGTATTAACACCTGTTCTCAAACAATGTTATTCTGCGTGCATGATTTCATTTACTGTTATCAATGTGAAATCCCAGACCAATTTTAGATCCTTATCCCCAATTCCATTCTGTTGTTTACTTTCCATCTAATTGACAGTAACAAATAAATAGTATGTTATCTGACAAGGGAGCACTAGAGCATTTACAGATTACCATAAAAAAAAAGAGATCCAAATTAATATGTTTTATTAACGTAAGGCATGTTTGATAAGTAGCACTTAAAGTAATGCAAAAAAAACTACTCCTGAAAATACCGTCATCTTTCACAGGATAAGCACACCACTATCTTTTAGTAGGCATCATCCAGGGTCTACATCTACTTCATGAACTGAAATGCTAACCCTTTGATAACTGAATGGTGTAAATCCTAAGTGTGTACACATACCTCACCTACATCATTCTCCAAATGTTACTTCTAATCTTGAGACTTGCTTCAAAGTTTTATTGCTGCAGTTTAAATGATGTAAATGATACACATACCTCACCTACATCATTCTCCAAATGTTACTTCTAATCTTGAGACTTGCTTCAAAGTTTTATTGCTGCAGTTTAAATGATGTAAATGATGTTGCAGCAGACTTATAGGTTGGTTTCAGATGTGCTGTAAACCTTTGTGGTTTAATGAAAGCTCAGCTGTGCCCCCAACCGCTCCCATTCAATTGTATAGATGCAGTTGGGAATCATTTTGTACATGCATTTGAACTTGAACGTGTTGTAGTGGTTTGCGATAAAGTGTCCAGGTACAAAGCTTTTGGCACCCCTTTGAGCACCCACACGCTTCTAATGACCTAAATTGAGAGGGATTCCAGCTGCAGTGAACTACAGTTGAGTTCCAGAACTTGCTAGAGGACTGGAGATGGATGGCTTCATAATCTTTTATACCCAGGTGCACTCAGCTGCACAACAAAGAATTGGTCAAACACTGTGGTTAACTCTAAAAACTGCTAAAGCGTGTATATATATATATATATATATATGTGCATTATATATATTTATTTTATTTAAATATATATGGGTGCCCAGTAGTAAACAACACATCTGAAAAGAGCCATAGACTATTTTCCCAAAATTGTATCTCCAACCTAGGCACGTCACTATTTTGGATACCCTTGACTTTTTTGTGCCGGAGAATATGACTAACAATATGACACATTAGAGAAGAAATTAATTTATATTCCACTGTATGTTCTTTAAGCTACGCTACAATGTGCTTACACCCTTTTCCTTTGAAATCCATTGCTAATGCTGCAAGTTCCTTTATTGGTATTGTATGGTGACTCATAGATGAAATGAAAGTATCCATCCCCATGCTATCATACATTGTAGTATGTACAAGACAAGACAAGTGGAATGTTCTGTATTTGTGGATAAAATAAGTTAGGCCAAGAATGATAGTGAAGGCAAGGCCTTTCAATGTTGGACATCCAAACGTAAAGATTTCTGACATTGGTGGAGAACATGTGTCCAAAGCCTGTTTCCTAGGTAGAGAAATAAACCTGCAGCTTTGTGTATGATGTGAAAGGAGGAGAAAAGAAGGGGAGGTGACTTTTTTTTCCAGCACAGAGCTGTATAAGACCCTGACATTTCCAATACTTTGTCCAGAGATGCTTTTCTCATCGTGACTGTTCATTTACCCTTTTCCTTTCTTTCACAGTAGACCAGCTCATGGCTGTACGGCAATCCCCAGACTGGCCCTGGAATTAAAGCAAATCATTCACTGCACATCACATTCCAAGCTGCCCCAAGTGACTCCCATACGGGTGATAATGCCTTTAGGACAGCTTATCAAAGGAGCCAGCTTAGATGAACTCATACAGATGTGTATTCAAACTTTTGGTGAGTTACCATGACCTTTTCTCATCTAATTTTATCTTGCTACAAAATATTTAACAAGCAATAGGAAAGTGCAAACAACAATAACTATGTATCTTCCTCATGGTGATCACAAACTAAGTCCAGGGGAGACTAAAAAAAAAAAAGATTAAAATGTATTTCTTTTAGGATAAAAGTAATTATTGTTGTGTTGGTGGTAAATGCATTTTCATTAAATTCCATGCTTTACTAGCAAATAACTAGCAAAAATTGCTCTAGGGTTCTATTTATTAAACAGACATTCCCACAAGGGAATGTTTGAGGGAATGTCAAATTCACTGTTTAATAAATAGAGCCACTAGTTTTTGTTTTGTTTTTTTTTATCAGCCAGTGATTTGTTAAGTGCTTTCATGAATATTGCACAATGCAAACCCATTTATCCCTGCACACAATTTTATTTTTGGCTCTTTGTATTCTATTTGGGTTGTATTATGTCCTTCACAATTTCTTTTGTTTTCTCTTCCTGAACTCTGTGGAGACGTTAATTGTTCTTTTCTAAAAATACATGTGACAGTAAAAAGAATGGTGGGTATAATGTAGCAATGAGCTACCATCAACTGTAACAGATCAAATGCCATAGCGAGCTGGCCTTACCATTGTGTCCGTCTCAATAGGTGTGTCACAGCTGTAATGAGCAATTGTCTGAACATATCTTGCCTGCATTGATGACATATTAACAATGTAAATTGTTTTATTTGTCTGATATACATTTTGGGAGTCCCTTGTTATTGATAAAGAAAAGTTTCCATGTGAGGCAAAGCCAAAATTGCTGTAGAAATGATAATTAAAGAATCTGATGACATTTCTCTCCCAAACATAAATGGAAAGGACATTTCCTTCTGATATGAATATTTACATGGTTTAAGGAAGAATATTTTCCATGCATGATGGCCTAGTTAGCATGAGTAAATTTCGGTGCAATATATCACTGGAATGAAAACTAGAAAAAGATCAAAGCTGAAAAACATGGCACACTGATAAAAGAAAGTGTTCAGTGAATTCCTTCTATTTATTGGGTGGGATTCCTTCTATTGCTGGGTCGGAACTATTATTTATTAGGTGGAATAAAGGACAACTTTTCATGGTGATGTTTTATTTTGTTTATTGGGTTATAAATGTTGAAGTGAAACAGTGCTGCAGTCTGAATAGAGCTGAGATTACATGGTGTATACACTGTCCCAAGAGATAAGAGTTACATCTGGTTGGAGAGATTACCTTTGAGGATGTGGTGGGGTTGTGGAGTGCAGATTATCCCCCTTCCTGGTATCAGTAGGGTAGTAAATGTCTACTTCCTTGACAATAGCCATTGCCCGGATTTTGCCAATTTGTCACAGGATGGACTCATCAGTCAAAACGTAGCATCTGTTATTTATCCTTGGTAGCACATGTGAGTCAGGGCTGTTTATAAATGAAAATCAGAAAGTTATTTAGCCTGAGGTCCTGCAGAAAGATAGGTCCTCTGGTTGCTAATCACACAAATAAGGTTAAATTTATTAAACTAAACCCATTATAGGAAGCTGGGAGCCATTAGCCACAGGCAAGCACTGCTGGTTTTCTCTTAGGATCTCCACATATACATGCAATGGGTCCTTCAAAGCGGAACTCTAGGAAGATGTTAAAGACATAAAATTATTACACCCTTGTAATCATTAATACATCATTATATGCATTTTGCTTACTTACATTAAACCAGGTATCGGCCTCTTGTAGTCTTTGTACAGAGATGAAGAAGAAGTACAAAAGAAGCCAGTTAATTTATGTGTTGTCAAGAAGCATGCTAATATGAAAAAGTAGATTGCCTGAGAGATATGCTTATTTTTGTACTGTCCATTAACAGACTGGGGTGGGTCCAGGATAACCTTGGATTGGGGAACATGGATTGAATAATGCTGGCTATGCGGCTGAGGGTATATAGTGGCATAAAAAAGCACTGTTTGGGAAATCTCTGCATTGAAGGCTCTTCTCCCAGTTCCTCAAAGTTTAGAGGGCCGACCCTCCATTTTCAATGGTTAGCAATGCAAGGCTTCCATGTTTCAGAATTCCTTTAATACTGCTATTGGCACTATAACTGCTGTGGGCTGAAAAGCAAAACTTGTGTGAACGGTATAGTCCCTGCAGCTCCCTGGATAGTTCAGGAGTGCTACATGTAAAGTCTTAGGGGGGCTGGTTTTACTAGGAATCTACAAGAGCAGAGTGGGGCAGATTGCCAATTCCAGGTCCTACACTTCTCTAGGCACCAGAAGGCTATTTAGGCCTGGTAACACAGATGACCTGTTTGTCACTGTTTTACACTATGTACATAGAAATCATTCCTTTCTTACAAGGTTCATGTCTTCTTGCCCTGTAGGGATGCATTTTGTAGACTTCTGGTTACTTTGCCATTTGGCAGCAGTGAATTGAGCTATTTTATTTGGTTCTTGACCTTTTATGTGGGTCACTGTCTGTAGTCTGCATACAGAGAGCTCCAGCAGAGCAGGCACCAAGCCTGACATTGGAATCTAGTCTCTTGTCTTTCGGGTTTCATTATCTCATGGTAGTTACATAATAAGAATATATTTGCCCTGATTCAATGTATTTACAAATAACTGATTTAAAAGGTTGGTAAGAGCCCCGCAGTGAGAAGTAAGCATACTAATTGGTAAAGTTCAGGGCATGTGTTGACTGAACACTATTTCAGCACAAACCTGAAATGTCGCTGCTATTCAACACCAATCAAGACAATGTTTGATGTGGGAAACTCCAGCTGGGTCCAATCAATAAAGGATTACATCAGAATACTTTTTTGCCATTTGTTTCAAGTGGTTAACCCTTTGCCAGTAAAAATAAACAAACAGCACAAAAACTACAATTTAGAGAAATAAAAAATGGTGGACTTTAGTGGACTTATTAGAGGAAAACAACGACCATAGCTTATGGGTATTAAAGTTTTTTTTTGGTATTTGAGTATGGAGGGGGTAACCCCTGTTAATGAGATTTCTTCCCATGTCCTATACATGTGGCCATAGTCAGAAATATACCCTTAATGGCTGATAACTAAAAAAGTCATAATTAATATTGGGATTACTACATATAGAATTGCATGAAAGCAACTTTGTTGTCAAGAAAAAACTAGAACCCTGTGATAGTCCCATGTATACCACTCATACTATGCTGGGAAAGAACCTTCAGCATCTGGCAAACTTCTGTGAGTGTCAGGTGCCTAATACCCGACTGCATACTCTGGGTACAGCTGCCACAGTGCTGATGGAAAGGACAGAGGGTGGTACAGCATGCAGAAGAGAACCATGCAACAAACTGTGTAATTCTAAAAAAGAGCAAAGTTCAGGGGTATGTGGGGTGGGGTGGGATAAGTTATCATTTTTCTTCTTTCACTTGGTATCTTTTTGAAGGCAGAGTCACTTTAAACCAACATGTGGACAGGCAGAAGTTAAAAAAAGAATATTCCGGTCATACCGGGTAATGCGTCTTAATGCTTATCACCATTCTAGTAATAGGTCATGCTGCAAATCTTGGTGAGTGTGACAAAGTTTATCTTTTTGCGTCTGGACAGGAAACAAATGTAAGGAAGTTTGTCCCTAACCAGACTTATACATCCTGTAAGTGCTGGTAGCCAAAGATTAAAAGATAAATACTCTTTGATATGTGCATTGGCTATAAAACCATCCAATGACATATGTATAGGCCCTTCACCATTCACATTCTAATGGGCTTCAAATTTTGGGTAACCTATATAATAGGGTTCTGCAGTTCCTCAAGAGATGATGTTTCTACAAAGTCAAAATCAATGTCCTGTAACTTTTATAGCAAGGACATAAAACATAGTACTAAGTAGATGTAGAAGTATTACCAAAAATACCTTAGGTGGAAATCTGTAATCTTTTGTCCTACACACAACAGAACCATAATGGACAGAAGTCAACTGACACTTCTGTAGAGTTTAGGCCCCTTTCACACTTTCGATGGAAAAGTGCTTTGTTAGCTGCACAAGAAGTGACTTGTGGCTTTCAGGAATTGTGCAATGATCCATTGGGAGTGCCTAGGAGCATGACTGAGCAAGAAGTAGAATGCTGCGGTCAATCGCAAGTTTGAAATGTTCCTTTGAGTTATCCAAGCCTATGAAGAAAACCAAAAAAATTAAAAAATATTATGTAAATAATATACTTTTTTATAAATTTAAAACTAAACCCAAGACTCCAATCCTACAAGAGTCTTTATGCAAATAATAAATGTTCTTTCCTGCTGAGGACTGATTTATAGACACTGATTGTTAACTTAGATGAAACATGGCTGAAAATGCATGGATTGGGTGACCTGGTATGCTGATTTCCCATGGCATGGTATGCCATGCCTTTGCTATAACATATTCACTCTACATCCAATTCCTCCAGTCAGTTTATTCATATATTTGGGCCATCTGTGATTTGGTCATTAGGGAATAGCTTTCTCATAACATTTCCAGCATGTTTCCATGCTGGATCCCATCTTGTGGTTTCAGTGACTAGTGCTTAATCAGAATTCTGAATACATTGTAGTCTAATCCCTTGCTTTCGGTTCAGATACCAAGTCAGCCAATGACTAAGAAATGAGTAAGAGCAGGACATTTCTTTGTTAGATCAGTGATATGTAATAGTAGCTTGGCGTCTAAGATTTATTTAACAGGGTGACCTGCTGTCTGCCTTCACGCACAAAGTTGGTTGTTTGCAGCAATACCTGGAATATCATTACATTTACTATTTGTTTTTTTCTGATATACCAATTGACTATTTATACACCTGGGAATAGTGTTGATGCCCAACTGGGATAAACCAGTTCATATGTATTATGTGCTACCACATTCAGGTATGTTTGTCAGCTTTCAGGCTATTAGATTCCAAAGAATCAGACACTGCTTAGATAATGGCTAGATTACCCTCATTTACAGTAAAATGGCAATAGTCTATCTTTTTCTAGCTCTCATATTGGAAAGGCAATCATAGAATAGATAATAGTAGAATACCTAGATACAAAACATTATTTTGATGATGAGTAAAAGTAGACATCTTTAAACAGTACAGTCTGACTTTCATAAACCAGCGTGTGTACTCCGTTATTATTTTGAACTGGTGCCATGGAGGTGATTGTTTTGGTATTTCCTGTTACACGTTGACACTGCTACTTATTTCCCAGGCTAAATTGGCACTTTCAGTTATCAAAGTAATGCAGACAACCAATATATCATATATCATTTAAAAGTCAAACTAAACTTATGACTCCAATGCTAAAAGACAAACATGCTAATAATGAAGGTACTTTCCTGTTGAGTATTTCCTGGTATGCTTTACCTTTAATATCAGATGTGAACATTTCTAGTATAGCATTAGCAGACTGGGTAGTGCCAAGAGCTTGCTTGGGTATTTCCTGTTATAGGGTGACAATGCCCCTTTTTTCCCAATAGTGCTCCTGCATTAATATTTGTTGCATGGGCTTCTGATGTAGACTACATGCAAACAGGTTATTAAACATTATGCTGTTGTCTCTATTCAGAAATCCACCCTAAGAAATGTCTTGTGGCCATCTCTGGATGGTTTGCATATCGCTACATATTAGCGGATCGGCACACTTAGATGCAACAAAAAAAAGGGTTGAATAAATATTTTAAAAAAGTATACATGCATTGTGCTTTAGAAGATCCACAGTGAAAATCACAATGTGCTGGTGGCTCTTCTGGTAAATGTGATATAGATGAAGAATGCAAGAAATTGTTACATTTAGCTCAGTGTTTATAGATCTGTATGTTTCAGAAATGTACGGTGTTTGAGTTCTATCTCTGGGCAGGGGGTTGCTCTGTGTTACCTGGAGAGAGTTGGAATGAGCTTGAAAACTCCAGGGACATATTCTGTGCCAAGAAATGTGGGAGGAACATTGACAAAAGAAACTCTATTGTTTGTCACTCTGGAGGCAAATGGAGGAAAATTGCAATCACATTAGCATTAATACAACAACTTTCCCTGAATGGAAACACGGCAGGAAATCTTCTGCTAACCTGCGAGAATATAAGAAGTGAAATGGAGAAACGGTCTCCTTTATTTAGTTTTATTTTCCATGACGTGATCCTCTGTACAAATGGCAGAATATGTGCGAAATCGGTGTCATATGCACTTAAATGCCTCTTAGAAATCAACTTGTTGCACTGTACGACAACGCTGAGTATCTCTGCATGATTTTCCTTATGTAACTAAAGCAAAGTAGTTGTCTGACCTAGGGGGGCATGCTGGGAGTTTAAAAGGTTTTTAAGGTGGAATTGAGAAACAGGTGAGCAGAACTAACATTGGTATATTGAGACTTGTCACAAAAGTCTTCTAAAACCACTTCTGGTAAATTGAGAATAGAGAGTTCTAAAAAGGAAGTTAAAAGCTGGGTGTGAAAATTATAAATACCAGTTACTTCCTGTGGAGTATCTTCATCTATGAGTGTGAATCCTGAACTGAAAATTACCCTTAAGATCAATGTTAGTGCAAAGTAGAAGGTTGTCTTAGCATTGTAATTTTTAAACTATAAGGGTCATTTTAGACATGCAATGAACCACTGGAGGAAGAACTGCAACGCCACCTCAAGGGGCAGTGCATGCAAACACATTGACCCACGGTGCGGTTTGCCACTCCTGGATGCATAACAGTAGTTTGTTATGTACCCTGTTGGGGACTGCCACCCTCAATCTCACACACAATAAAAAAAAAACCAGGCCAGATTGTTGATCAAAGCCAGCATGGCAAAGACACCTCTGCCCTTTCCTGGATCTATCATGTGCAAATGATATGCAAATTGTATTGACTAACTACTTTAACTTCCAGGCAGTCAAACCCCTTTATTTCTATGCTTATTTTTATATTTTTCATGTTGGGTCAATAAATATATGCACTTTGTTTTTTTATTTATATATGTTTTTTTAATGTCTATATCATTGCATTATGAAGACATAAAACTTAGGAGTATCTTTTTTAGGGATCTACTGCCTGAATGAAGTTTGTACTTCACTTACGTAAACTATCTGACGTATAAACTGACGTATGAACTGAATAACCTATTCTATATTTTTACTTTTATTCCCAGATTCTGAAGGAAATGTTTGTCAGAGCAGTGATCTACTACAAATTATGTTAACAATGCACGGTTTCCTGATTCCTTCTGCAGACCTGCTCAACAAGCTCAGAGCATTATATCCTTTAAAATGTAAAATTCCATAGAATGGCTCCTGTCTGTTGTTTGCATCATATTATCTTTATGAGCTACAATATAATTATTAAATAAAATATTATTGGTAGAACTCCTCCTCCTGTGTCTCCTGGATGTTTCCTTTTAATGGTGAACATGGCTGTGAAATCTTTATTTGCTGATCTTATCTTGGTGTTGATCTTGTTGTACTTCATATTGTTCAAGTGCTACAGTACCCAAGGAAGCAAAAAATATCTATGAAATGTGCTGGGAACCTTTTGGATATAAGTTTCAATCAAACAACTTTTATAAGGGGTTGAATGTATTCCCTGTATCTATTTTGAACAATAGCACTGATCATTTGTATTTGAGGGATATATGTACCGGTAAATGTAAACTTTTTTTGTACATTGAAGATATCTGACATGTGAAAAAAATAATCATTGATTGGTTGATATGAAAATCCTAATCCTAATTTAATGATCTTTGGATACATACCAATTCATTTAAACATTTCCATGGTTTAAAAAAAGGAAACCCTTCCATGGATACTCTGCACTGTCCTGGGAATATTTTACCCCAGAGTAAATCAGTGCTGTAGTCCAACCTGGTAATGGTCAATACACAAATTACTGGAAATGACCAGCAGGTCTAGTTGCTGAACATTGGAATATCACATACAGATGCCCTAATGGGGTTTACCTCACACTTATGAGCCCATTTGCTGTTTGGAGTCTGCCATTGCTTGATTGTTCAAGTTAGTATCAGATACATAGCGCTAAAAGTCTGTATTACAAGCTAAATGGAACAAGGTTTTTGTTCCATTTGAAAAAAAAAAAAAACATTCTTTTTTGGAAACTAGATATATCATTTACTTATTCTTTTGTAATGAAAATCTAAGCACGAAGATCCATAAATTGTTTACAGCCGATTAAAGAGACAATGGGTGTTTTTAATGAGTCTTCTTTTAGAAGGCAAAAACCTCAGCATGTATGTCACTAATGACAGCTATGTGCAGCTGAGGAAGCTGGGAACAGGTAACAAGGCCTCCCGTGGGAGAAGGAGAACCTGGCAACAGAGAAATTACACTCAATCTTTGTTTATTATCATCCTCCTTATGTCTCATCTTTCAATCTGAATAGGTGAAAGAAATAAGTCCTGCTTTACTCTTTTCCTATAGCATGCTACATATAAAAATACCCTGCAACCAGTGTCCTTTTCAAACTTAGACAAGCTGTTGTGTAAACTAAGCATGAAGAAAATTTATGGGTCTTAAGACCATTGCTTCTATCACATTGTAAGATAAATCACTCTAGATAGACTTTGCTGTTGTTATTCCATAACTGATATTTACGTATGAGGAAGCTCTGCAAAAGAGGTCTTTGCTATTCTGTCTCAAGATCTGCTACTTTGTAAGGTAAGCTTCATGTCATCAGAATAACTTTTAATTGTGATTCTGCATTTCTGGTCAGTCCGTAAATATTTCCCCTTCTTAGATATTGGATTACGGAACTCTGGACTATGTTCAAGGTGGACACACGTCTTACTGAGACAATGGAGGAGTTTCAAGAGTTGGTGCGAGCACAAGGGGAAGAGTTACATTGGCAACTTCTTGACACAGCTCAAATGTGAGTTCTCAAGAAATGTGACTATCTTGTGTCATATTACTGATTCATGCTCAAATGTAATGTTTTTTTTAATACAATTTAGTAACTCCCGGGAATGGTCTAGAAAACTGACACAAAGAATAAGACCGAACTGTAGCAAGAAGAGGAAAGTATCTCTTTTATTTGACCACCTGGAACCACAGGAACTGGCAGAACACCTAACATACCTAGAGTTCAAATCATTCCGTAGAATTACTGTAAGTAAAAGAAGCAGAGAAGAATATGTTGACCATCTTAATGGAATGTACTACTTTGTTTTAAAATATATTCCTCTTTGTCATATTTGTCAAACAAGGTAATTGGTAGATGCACTTGGACAGCAACCAAGCAACCAATGTGTTAGTTTAGAGGTTCTTACCTTAAGGCATCACCAATGTGTGGT
Source organism: Pyxicephalus adspersus (assembly GCF_032062135.1). Taxonomy (NCBI): domain Eukaryota; kingdom Metazoa; phylum Chordata; class Amphibia; order Anura; family Pyxicephalidae; genus Pyxicephalus; species Pyxicephalus adspersus. The sequence continues at coordinate 22,123,708 of NC_092869.1, read as the reverse complement.
TTATGGATCTTATCACAATTGCATAAAGAAATGTGCTCCTAGATTTAAATGAACTCCTAGATTTTTCTCTCCGAAACACAGACAGGGTAATTACTAAACAAACTATTGACTTTGTCCAACAATAAAGCTACATACATGAATCAGATAATAGTCAATTACATCCGGGATGAGCACAATGGTTTGTTTCAGAAGAAAATCTGACATGTGTATAGCAGCCCCCCCCCGATGAACAACGGATCGGGAACAATGACTGTGCATTTCGATGCAGAACATCACAGCAGGATGGGTGTTCTCTTGTCTCCATAGAAAAGAACAGCACTGTGTGTACAGCACTCATTCATTAAACTGTCATTGGAAGTGATCACGAAAGATCATTTCCAATGATATAACTTATCTTTTTCCTGAAAGGTCCCATGTGTTTCGCCAAACATAATAATCAAATTAACTAATCCTAAATTGTTGGGCTAAATGTTTAAGTACCACAGAATGTGAAATAATGCAGTTGACACTCTTAACACTCTTGTTATACTCTCCTTTCAGTTTTCTGACTATCAGAACTATATTGTAAATGGTTGTGTAAAAGATAATCCTACTATGGAACGTTCAATTGCACTCTGCAATGGGATTTCTCAGTGGGTTCAACTAATGGTCCTAAACCGACCAACCCCTCAGCTCCGAGCGGAGGTTCTCACCAAGTTCATTCACGTAGCTCAGGTGAGTTTAAACAATTGCATAGCATTTAACAAACAAAAAAGCAATATATATATATATATTTTATAGCAGTAAGATTTACAATATTGATAATATCTTCTGTCCGTCATATCCTCACAGAAACTTCATCAGCTCCAAAACTTCAACACTCTGATGGCCGTTATTGGAGGATTGTGTCATAGTTCCATTTCTAGACTCAAGGATACCAGTTCTCATGTATCCCATGATGTTAGCAAGGTAAATATATCTATTTCAGAGCGAACATATTACTGACACAGGAGAACAATTCGGCCCTCTGTTCACCTTCTCTTCCTTGTTCATTTTGTATTATCATTTAAGTATATTGGTAACATGTTCATAAATACCAGATTGTGAAACTGACTCACTGACATATGAAGTCAAAATCTATGTCAAATTCAGTAGCAATGTGACATTATAGGGTCCACTTATCAATGTTTACACTAATTATTTACACAAGTATTACCCAAGAGTCTCACAAGATTCCATTAGTAAAAATGTTTGAATCTTGGGTGAAAATGTATGGATAAATGTGCCAATCAATTAGTTCTTCACATAATTTATTTCATGCATATTAACTGAATTATGTATTTTTATTGCAGGTGCTTAATGAGATGACAGAGCTACTGTCCTCCTGCAGAAATTATGATAATTACAGACGAGCTTACAATGAATGTAGCAATTTCAAGATACCCATTCTTGGGGTACACCTGAAAGACCTTATCTCTCTATATGCAGCCATGCCGGACTTTCTAGATGAGAAGAAAATAAATGTACCTAAACTACACTCTATGTACAACCATATTAATGAGCTAATTCAGCTACAGAACATAGCTCCACCATTGGATGCCAATATGGATCTTGTGCATCTGCTCACAGTGAGTCCTGATTTTAAGTATTTGTATGCAATTTTATTTACCTTTGCTTATAAACAGTATGAAGTAAATTGAATATTTACTGGGCTTATTTTGATCTACCATACATATACCTACATACCTATACAAAGAACAAATTACAGATAGCAAGAACAACTATAAATAAACAAAATGTAATTGTTTCCTCGAGGTAAAGCTCTGGTCATCTTTTATGGATAAACTCGATATTAACCAATAGCACAAAAAAGAACTGCAGAGGCAGTTTTCCTGGTGGACCCATGTTTATCATGCAAATATTCTTAAAATGGGCTTTCAAAAATTTTATACAGCCATGTTGTAGCCTAAAACATCTTGCTATCCCCAGAGGTGGAAAGCAGAAACAAGTAGGGAGAAAAAGATTCCCCTATCGCTGCCTGTCGTCATCCTTTTTTAGTAAAGGCATTGTAGAAACTCTTTTGCTCCCTTGGAATATGTAGAAGCTGACAGCAAGAGATAACATTTTTAACTAACATACACAAATTAAATTTACCTGCTCTATTGTGTTTAGGGAACATTCTACATTATGTCATATGTTTGTATGTCAATGTATTTTCAGCTTTCCCTTGACTTGTATTACACAGAGGATGAAATGTATGAGCTGTCATACGCACGGGAGCCGAGGAATCATCGAGCACCAGTAAGTTACCTAAAATTAAATTGTATTATGGCAGGTCTAATTCAGAGTTGAACTTTATGTCTACCCTTCCAAATCTCCATCTTTGCTTGCCCCCTATTTATTCCATTTTTCCAGTCGTAAAGCCGAGCAGATATAGGGTTGGGATAAAAGCTTTGCAGATAGCTTGAGGCTAGCTATACAAAGATCTTTCACTAGCAAAAAAGCTAAATGTATGAAACTAACATTAGATTTATATGCTAGCCATTAACATTTAAACATAAAGCATGCATTAAAAAAGTTAGTGCTCTTTTCTGTGTAAACTGGAAAAGTCAGAGGTTATCAAGTGTGGCTCAACTAACTAAAGAGATGCTTGAATCATAGGATGGGAAATCTCAGGCTGTACTTGTCTTTAATGAGAAAACAGGGATGTGGGGGTCACATAAAATCACAATAATGTAATTGTAGGAGTATCTATAAAACCAGATTGCAGTTGGGTCTTTCCAACACACACCTGTCAGGTCCATTGTCCCAAGCAGTAACGTGATATGGTTATATAACTGTATACTGTTCTTTTTGAGGTCAGCTAGCAATTAGGATATAAGCTTCTCTGTCGCTGCATGCATTAGAATGGCCACTTATACAACACTCATTACTTGCATAAGCAAATATGTTCTAATAAGCTTCAGAACATAACTGTTGAGCCTACATATTCATGGGAAAGTGTAAGTGTAAATTGATATTGTAGAACATGTTTGTACCAGGTTCTGCACAGAGACAAACTGGCAGCACAATATTAAGTTATTTTTTTATTCTTCCTTAGATTTTGCCATTACTGTCTTGTAACAACTGCAAACTCTCAGTTTACTTAATAGCTGTGACCTAGAACACAATTCCATATGTGGTAGGAATTATTTCTGTGAAAGTTGAAAATTAAGTCTAGTCAGAGTGTAAAAGAAGACATATAAATAGCAGTGTCACCTCACCTACAGACAGTGTATTATCTGTGAATGCTAGATGTGGATTGCAGTCGTGACACTAGCTGTGAAGAGCAAAGTGTTTTGTGAAATTGTTCCCACACTCACAGCAGTCTAAATGTTAATCAATTCCTCCACAAAATGATAGGTAAAATGCTCCAACCATTGGTGAGCATAAAATTCGGGCACAACTGTCACGGTAGCTCTTCAGTGCCTGTTAGTGATGCCAGATACACATGCATACCTTTATAGAGGCCTGTTTGTTTCATCTAGCTTTTCTGAACCAGTAGCTAATTGGCTTCATGACAAGCTTGCCCCGCTGCTTGACATTTATGATTTTTTAAATTATCTACAAGGGTTGCATTCTTTCTAATGGCCACCAATGAAAGAGGCTTTTTTCCCCACTGATCCCCAAAAAATTGGTTTCAGCTGGGGTTCCGATACCTGAATTTAATTTTAAGGGTTCTTTAGAGACAAAAAGTTTGAGAAAAGTTGATGTAGGAGTTCAGTGAGTGTGGTTTCATATCTTTCTGGGCATGGCTAACCCATTTGCCTACATACCCATCTGCTCTCTCTGTTATTTATTCCAGCCATATGGCTTCTGAAAGAGTGTCTCAGAATAAACACATTGATTATGTACACTAAAATGCGAGCCCAGAGCCAGGCCTACATCATCTCAGGGCATCTCTTTACTTTCAGTATAGTTGCCAGTGGGCCATTGTACCTAACTTGCACCTAACAGAATGTCCTAACTTGCAATCTGTTGAAACTGGACTTTAAACTTAAGAAGCTTTTTAGGAATTGTTTTTTTTTTTGTGTATGTCCATATTCTTTCAGACCTTTTTATCTTGGTGTACCACCTAGCACTTTTCAGTGACCACCCGGCAGTTTTTGGGTAGTTACTGAAAAGTTGAGTCACAATTAAGAGGCCACTACCCGGCTACAACATTTTCCCACCCAGCCTAAAAAAAATTTCTGGGGAAAATACTGCATATAACATAATATTTTACTTTGTATTTGTTAATATATCCTTATCACTTGATTTACATTATGAGCTAGCTTAAAAGTTGCTTTAAACAGATTTTCTTTTGCTAAAATGTAGTCTGATCTCTTTATGCACAGCCTGTCACACCCTGTAAGCCTCCAGTTGTTGCAGATTGGGCATCTGGTGTCTCTCCTAAACCTGACCCAAAAACCATCAGCAAACATGTGCAAAGGATGGTAGATGTAAGTAAGATTTCTAGGTGTGTGTCTAATTTTAACTGCTTTTGTGTCTAAATATACATTTAACCAGCACTGTAGGAAGCACAGCATGCTTACAAAGTGCGCATTTAAATATCTGATGTTTGTGGCTATGGCTATATTCACAATAAATTTGTTCTAAATGAGCTGTGGATAATGAATATCCTTTACATTTTTTAGTCTGTGTTCAAGAATTATGATCTGGATCAAGATGGCTACATATCCCAAGATGAATTTGAGAAAATAGCAACCAGTTTTCCATTTTCTTTCTGTGTGATGGATAAAGACAGGTGAGCAATGCACAGAAACATCTGGACCAGCCTTCTCAACCTTTTTGCCCCTGAGTAACTCTTAAAATAATTTACAGGTATCAGGGAACCCATTATAATCATTCAAAAGGGGAAAAAAGTGGTTGTCATTGGGAAGCCTGGCCCTCATACATTAGTGGCCAAAATGCCACGTTTAAAAGACAGCTAAAAACTTCCTTGGTTTACTGCAGCTTTTTCTGCCATGTCGTGTTGGCCCTGGAACAATGCATCCTTTAGGACAGCGGTCCCCAACCGGTGAGAAAATTCTGGTGGTTCGCGGTTTTGGCTGGTGCACCCATGAGTGGGGTAAAGAGAAGGACCCTGCTGGGGGAGACGTGTCTCTGGACACAACCCGTCCACTCTCTCGCCACAGGCTCAGACCTGAGATGAAAGAGTGGGCGGGTTCTGGCATCATGACATCACTAAAGGGGAAGTTCCTTCCCCTTTAAATAACACCCTGCTCCCCTCGAATGCGCGGTCTGGAGCCAGTAAATTTAGTTGTCCGTGGGTCCGAAAAGGTTGGCGACCACTGTTATGGTAAGTCAATCAGAAACAGCTTAAAAACCCTTTGGCAACTTCTGGTGGAACCTTGGGGTTCCATGGGAACCCTGGTTAAGAATGGCAAATCTAGAATAATGTAAGTGAATAAAAACTATTTTCACATATGCCATGTACATCTTCTGTGTAAAAATATTACACCGACATGCTAAATGGAGCACTGCACATTATGAATATGAAGACCATATATGATATTTTGTGCAGTATTTTATCAAATATGTATTATTTTACCACTTCTCACCCTATAAGTGTATTTAAATGTTATTTTATAAAGATTTTACACAGCTTATCACTCCTATAAATACTGCTAGTTGCAGACTATTGATAATTGTGAGGTTCTAAGAGGAGCTAATTTAACTGCACACAAATTACTGATAGATAATAAAAAGAAGCTTTTAATGTCCCTTCCCAGCATACTGCAGAAACGAACCCTCTGGCCTCTGCTGAAATCCAGCACACCCCCTGCTGAGTCAGTTAGGTCTCCTCAGTTAGTGGTGAATGTTAGCTTTATTGATTGAAGAATTATAGATTAGAGGCAGTGACTTCTGTATGATAAGTATAAACTGCAAGATTACTCTTGGAATTCCCTATTGGAGGCACTATGGTGTCTGATTTATATGAAGTTCTACCTTTTCACTGCATAGACCACCAATATAAAGAAGAGTTGGTTTGAAACTTAAATTATAAAGTGCCTGTTGATTCCTTTATAACATCTTCTGTATACATTCAGTATTCCAGCTCCCCCTACATATGCAAATATCCAAAACTGGGTAGGTTTCCCAACGTGCGGAAAAAGTGTGTCTACCCCCTGAAATGTGCTCACCAGCTATGTACATAACTGGGCTGAAGCTTCTGCATTTTAGATTGGATCTTCTAGGAAGCAGAACAAGGTCAGGAATTGGCCAAAACTAGGTATCCTAGTAATGGCTAGTAATTTTGCTAATCTATTTAATGCTTATTTTTTTATTTACAGGGATGGCCAGATAAGCAGACAAGAAATCACTGCTTACTTCATGAGAGCTAGCTCAATATGTTCTAAACTTGGCTTGGGATTTCTCCACAACTTTCAGGAGACCACTTATCTGCGCCCAACGTTCTGTGACAACTGCGCTGGCTTTGTGAGTAGTAAAAATCATTAAGACCAACAGACCACAGAGACAGAAATTAGCATGCATGTTTTGCAGCTTTAAGTTTTAGGTTCAGTTCTTACTAGATAATATCTTTATGAAGAATGTATGTGTGGGTTTCCTGCAAGTGCTCCAGTTTCCTGCCTAGACCCAAATATAGGTGATAGAGAAATCGAGGCCCTATTGTTTGCAGGTGTGCACGACTGTGGTGGAGAGCTGAATGTTAGCTACTCTGTGGCAAAGACTGATGAATGGTTCCACATACAGTGTAAGATGTTGTCTAGCATGATGGCTCAGGTGAAATGCATACTTAGGCAATAGATATTCTAAGCAGTAAGCAGTTAAAAAAAAAATAGTAAAATTGTTAAATGCTTAACATTGAAGCATCAGGAATTTTCAAAAGTAGGTCAGCAAAGACACTCTAAGTGTTCATTCAAAGAAACATTGGGTACATTTTTAATGTTGAAACAGAAAAACAAAATATTACCATTATGTTTTGTGTCTGGGGGGACACTTCAATATTTTTCACACAAGCATTAGATTTACTTACACAGTCCAAAGTTGGTGTTCTGGTCATGGCCAAATACCACACCTTCAGATCCCAAAGCAACGAGTTGTCAATGCCAACAAGGTTAACGTGAATGCAAGACAATCTATTGTGTTATTGGCACACTGATCCAGCTCTGCAGATGTTCTAAGACACCAAGGAGCACAATAAGAAAATGCAGTATGAGGGGCCCTATAACCAAAAGTAAAAGGCACTATATTTGGGAGGGGGTGCTATAAGGGCCTCTGGATTCCTCGCTGGATGTCTGGATAATTTAAAACCTATTGGATAATTGATGTATGTACTGAAGTACAACTGGATGCAAAGATTTTTATCTGCAGTTCAGTGTGCCCCTCCTGTAGAGCACAACAGTCGTTTTGTATGCACCCAGGGGCAGCCAGCTAGACAGTTTTACCCTGTAGGTATGAAAAGGCCCTTTACGTTGCATCAGAATCTTGATACAATAAAATAAAAAAAACTAATAGGATCCAAAACAACAGTTTTGGATCTAACTGCAAAATGGGTTTTTTGGTTGTAAAACGGGAGACAAAATATTGCATACTAGGCAAAGAATTTATATATCAAAATGAGTAACATGCAGTACATGCAGTAAGGTTAATTAGCTTCCCCCCCAAAAAATGACCTTAGACTGTTTTAAAGATATATGACCTAAGTAGGGACGTTAAACTGTGAGCCCCTTTTGAGGGACAGATAGTGACATGAATGTGGACATTGTAAAGCGCTGCATAATATGTCGGTGCTATATAAATACTGTGTGATAATAAGTATTGTATATGCTTTGTTTTCCAGCTCTGGGGTGTGATTAAGCAAGGATACCGCTGCAAAGGTAAATACTATATACCATGTACTATTATTAAAATCCACAAAATAAAGCTAGTCCCCGGGTTACATACGAGATAGGGACTGTAGGTTTGTACTTAAGTTGAATTTGTATGTAAGTCGGAACAGGTACATTATTTCAATAAATACAATTAGGACAGATGTTTGTCTCAACATATTATTAGGCAGCGTGGTGTCAGTTACTGTATGAAATCCTCACTGTAAGTTAATCACAAAAAAATCACAAAAAAAACTATGGATCCTAGATATTCATTAACTTCTGGAGCAAGCTGTGCTTTGATATTTAAAAATAAACAACTGCAGAGTTTGTCTTGGTCATTAAAGAATTACAAGGTGTTGCAGAAGAGCTCAGTCTCAGCTGTGTTTAGCAAAAGTTTTCTTCTGCAAGCCATGCAAACCGCCCCCCCCCCCCTATCAAGCCTCTGTCCTGCACATGAATGAGCAGGGAAGCCTTGTTCGTATCTAGGAGTCATCCATATGTAGGATGCCCTTAACTCGTGGACTACTTGTACTTCATATCTCAGTGTCTCTGTTGCTGATAACAGCTTGTTAGGCTTATCCTTTTTTTCTTTTTCTTCATAGGTTAGAATTATAGGTTCATATGATTATAAAATCATGTCAGCAGTGGTGCCATCATGTTCACAAGGATTTGGCTATAATGCTGAGTTACTTCAAATCCTCTAAATAAAATAGATTTATATCAAGATGCTTTGGGAAATAGCAAAATGCTTGTTTGTATTTCAGTATGGCTGACCATAGGGTACAAAAAATCCTACTGGGAAAGGGAACAGTTGGGTGCAGTCTGATGCAAGTGTAACCCAAATGGCCTTTTAAACATTTATCTATATTTGGCCTAACTGGCATGTTTCTTTTCTGCAATTTTGTGCACAGACTGTGGGATGAACTGCCATAAACAATGTAAAGAACTGGTGGTGTTTGAATGTAAGAAGAGGTCCAAATGCTCTACAGAAGATAGTATATCTCAGGACACCGCAACATCTGACATTTCATTGGCCAGCAGCAAAGAATCAACAAATGGTGAGTAGGGGTGTAATGTACAAAATGTGAGAAGGTGGGGTTTGTGTGGGTTAGAAAGCACAGATTAGGGTACACACAGGACTGGGCAGTAAGACGCCACAGATAAAGTACAGTAAACCAGAGGATGCAATCAGATTACTTTACTAATCAATAGGACATTTTTTATGGCTTACTGACTGAATTCCAGAATGGCAGTGTCCATGCAAGCAGAACTGTTTTCTATGCTTGCCCTCTAGTGGCTTTATTTAGGAAACATTGCAGTTAAATATAAAGAGAGTCAAACTGAACTTGCTATAATTACTTTATTAATATTTTTATTTATACTTTATATATATCTAACTTCTGCAGATTACAGTGAGGGCTGCAACTATGCAGAGGTGTCTTGACAAAGTGTGGAGTTCCCCAGCAGAAATCGTGAAATACAGACCTCTTGCTTTCTAGGTTTTACATATGGTTCTTAAGCTAGTTGAAAGCTTTTTATTTATAAGCTTGTAATTTTCGGTTTTGCTTTTCAAGACGACCCACCAGAAGAAGACCCGTTCCCTTACACAAATGGTGAAGACAGTGAGCATACAGAGGTTGGCAAAGACAGGACAATCATGCTGATGGGAAGTTCAGCTCAGAAGATCTCTGTACGGTTACAACCAACAATGAAACACCGCTCCACACAGACAGAAGACAGTCCTCCCAGTCCCTGCTTACAGGTTCCCTCTCCTCATAGAAGTCGAACACCAGATAGCACTCGTTCATCTAACCACAGCTCCTCACCTTGTCCCAGTCCACTTTTAATTAGGAAGCGGGCCTATGCCAAGTGGGAAAATAAAGACTCTATTCGCAAAATCAGGGAGGAGAGACGAGGTTCCAAACAAGCAACACAAGAGTTGGAAAAGGTAACCCGTATGCAATGATAAGTCCCAGCTTTGTTTTGTAATGCCAATTCATCATTCATCAATACTAGTTTTTATTTGATAATAAAGCAAATACAGGTAAAATGTATTTCTGCAGCTCTTCCAGAATTACATTCACTTCTAGTTTCATTTACACATTTGGATTGTCTCTATCCTCCAGGGGATGCTGGTATTCTCAAATCCCCAATAGCAATAGGGCTGAAGTTTACTAATCACTTTTTTTATGATGTTTTTAAAAAAATCGGTACATGCCTAACAGTTGTTATTAAAGTGTGGCCGAATTGCCAAGTGAATTAAGCCTAAACCTTAGAAGTACAGAACATGCCAGAAAGTAACAACCATAACTGATTACTTTTTGTCTCAGGTGATATTTAATGTTCCTGCTACCATTTTTTGGGACCAATCACTACCAGAAGCTTTATCAAATATAAAGGAATGTAAGCTGTAGAGTTGTAAAAGTATACTGAAAGAATGTTGTATTGTCTCCAGGATGTGCTTTCAAGAACTAATGTTTGGTTTTGCTCTTCACAACAGGAAAGATCCATGTTAAAGGAAGAAAACACAAATATGCGGATCCAGCTTAAAGATGCCCAGAGGAAAATTGAAGCTTTGCGAGTAGAGCTTAGAAAATATGTAATGGACAATGAGACTGTTGCAAAAGGATCATAGGTACAGGAATTACTGGAAAAACCTATTGCTATTTTGCCACTAAGTGTACAGATGCAGGCCATTATCCTGTACTGATCACAATGGACTCAAATGTCCATAGATGGAGGGCAACACTGTAAAACTAGGTGCTCGCCCGTTTCACAGTGGAATGCACCAGGGGTTTTGCAGGTTTAAATGATATGATGTTTACCTTACTTCTATGGAGGCCAATTATATGTATACCTGTTCTACAAGTATTTTTAAGGAATCCTCCCCTTAATTCATCAGTGTTCATGGTGTAGATATGGGGTGTTGATCAGTAGTTGAAGGTGTGTAAATACAATCTTTGTCTAGCCAGTTTATCTAGTATGGATGAACACATTGGTGATGTCATTGTACAATGTATTTAGAGTTCTCCTCATTACCCAACTGTCATGTTAAAACATAACAAACTTGAAGTAATGAACACAAAATTTATTTATAGTTCAAAACTGAAAGCTAAACAAGAGTTTGGTTTTATATTGACTTTTACACTCTTGACAGAATCCAACCACAGCAGATTCAACATGGTAAAAAGTTTCAGAGGATGCTGTGGCAATAGCACATTCCTAAAAGCAATCTGGAGGAAAAATAATGTGGATTTCACTGCTATTCAACTAAACCAGTAAATGTAAAACACAGGTCGATGTATGTAAAAGAGCCTAAAATGAATGACGAAAAATATTTTAAGCTAACATACATTTAAAATAACATTGAAAGACAAATAGGTAATGACTACAGAAATGTACTAAGTTTCTAAAGCAAAACACAAGGTATGCTCACTAGTAACACTATGTCCATGACCATGCAAGAAAAAGGATTCATCCACTTCAAAAAAAAAGGAACAATTATCCATTTTACCACCTTCTAGATATAAATACAGTAAGATAAGGTGGAGACAAAGGAGTGAAACTGCTGTCATGAAAACCCATGGAAACGTTGCAAGTGACTAACTTGCGTTTGTTACTGCTTTCCAAACAAAACAGAACTACACCACAGATACTGGTGGGTAGCTGTAGTCAACACTCCACAACCAAATCTCAGGACTGCATCTTCAAAGACATTTAGTCTGAAATATCTTACATAGGTGCTCTAGCTTGGTCGTGTGGCTGATCAATATAATTGGTCTAATATCATTGTGACTCCCTCCGCCCATGAACCTGACATGGTGATAGTTATGTAGGTTTAAAGAGTAGAAGGAACTGTAAACACTTTAATTCTAGAGGCTATGCATTGTTTTGCTCAATTAGAGTGTTAGTAAATTCTTGTCAATGTGCCATTGGAGTGGTTAGGGTATATGAAAAGACATTTCCTTTTGTCTAGCATATGAAGTCATTTTCTTCTCTTCTGTTGCTTAACTTCTTTTCTGTGTTTCTTTATGAATTGAAGGTCAGATACATCTGTAAACCCATTTATTCTAAGATAGAAAAATATTTTTTAAAGTAGGAAAAGCCTTCATTTCTATCACCCTTCTTGTTATATGACAAGAAAAAAGAAGTGAAAAAAAAGCATAACACTTTATATGGGCTTGCAGGGAGGCTGGACCAATGCATTGATCATCCAATGGAGGTTTCATGGGATTGAGGTAATTGAAGCACTCCAAAAAGAATCCCAGAATTCATTGGTGAACAGATGGCGTATAATCAAAGACAGAACTAAAGGCAGCAACTTAAATCCCTAAATTGGTTGGTCTTTAATATTTCCTGCCAGCTTGCAGGAAATCCAGAATTTCAGTAATATTCTTAAGTTTTAAGGGGTCAATATCCTGTATGCAGAAAGTCTAGAGATACATTTTAGGGTAATTAGCTTCCTGCATCGTAGATATCATCGGATATCGTAGTCCTATGGCTCTAAGGAAATTCTTCCCAAAAGCCAGGCAGTTGTCCTGATGAATGAAATTTTGACACAGAGGAAGAATTCAGGGGTCTGCCTCCAGCAGACATTTTAGAAGTATTACCAAGCTCGGTTTTAGGCCAGCAAAGATTTTTTTTTTTTTTACCATGTGTGCGCCTTCTATCCAGAGGTGGGATAGAAAGTCATGGGAAGGTATGATTTACCTTTCAATCCCATATCTCAGGAGAGCATCTTTTATTTTGGGAACTTCATCCAGAATCAAAAATTAGGAAATGGTAAGCGCATCCTTGTCAGCTGGCCATGATTGACCACCGATCTATAGATGTGACCTGTTTTGTCTTGTGTTTGGTGGAAGAAAGCTAATTTCTTTCTCTTAATCTAGAAAGATTCCTAGGAGAATGTTTTAAATAGACATAATGAGCCTTTTTAAGAGTTTGACATTCCTTTTGTTTGGTGCTATTCCAGTTTTGGATCTCCAAAGAGAAAGAAATTCCCCATGTACAAGTGGCATTAGTAAACTTACCCATGGAGTTGGAGATGAACCACTTCCATACAGAACCAGGCATTCTTCTAGGCTTTTCATTCGTTCCCAGGTGAACGCCTTAGTCGGGAAGCACTAGAGAGGGTTAGTCATGTGATCATTTATCCTAACCTCAATGGACAAAACAATAACTGGGGTCTAGGAGCTAAAATCTGTTATTGTCCCTTTTAGGTGGGCAGGTCCTGACTTATGTAGTGCTGACCTTGAGAAAAAGGGAAAGATCATATTTTTAGTAATCGAGTACAATAATTACAGGAATGGAGAACAATCCCATAAACAGTAATACAATCTAAAATATTTCTATAAAGAAATCTAAAGGCTAGCTGCAATTTGGATTAAACAAAAGCTTTTATCTTTTTTGCCTTTAAGGTTTTCTTCCCAAGCAAATTCTCCAGTCTGTAGAGAATATAAATGTAGGATGTTTGACTACCTCATTTGGGCAATGGCAACTGGGCTGTGAAGTTGGTGTGTAGAACAGCAGGTGAAGCTCTAGTTTAAGGCAATGGGGTAATGTGACCTGTCACGATAAAAGTACAGATGCTACCATTGCTGATCTCCTTTAAAAATGCTGCTTGTCTGATTCAAAAGTACATCAATCAGATAAAGCCAAATACTCAGAGAACAATCAGTGTCAAAAGTGTGTTATTTCTCTGTACTTATTCAGGACAGTGGTTCAGACTTAATTAAAGCCAAACAGTCAGCTTCCCAGTCAGGGAACTAGTATTTTGAAAAGGAGAGTTCAGCCATGGAAGCCTCTATCTCTCATGACAGAGTCCCTTTAAGAACATGATGGTAGTATTTTAATACACCATCTTTCATCTAGCTGTGGTGTTTACATATTGTGTACAAGTAACCCTTATTTTATAAAGTTTACGCTGCTTTAGGGTTTTTTTTCTTTTCTTTTGGCAGGACTTTGTTGATTCAGATAAAGGAAGATATAGTTTCCTAGGCACCATAGATCTACAACCCATATCATACACAGGCCTTTCTTGATCAGATGAGCAATTCCAGTGTCTGCAGACCATAGCTCTGGTATCCCTCAGCACAGATGATTAGTACCCGACTTGGATAAATAGACCAAAAAAATGTATAGGTTATCATAGGCTTTTACTTTCAGTAGTCATCTAAAAATGTATGAGCCTGCCTATGCTCTCTGTTTCTTAGAAAATACGTATTTATCCACAGAAGGTATTGCTAACCTATCATATTTTAAGAGGGAGCTAAAATCAAGGCTAGAATCAAGTTTTTGCATGGTGATCAGTATAGCTCATCTGATCAAGTCCATAAAGAATAATATTAAGCAATAACGTTATGAAATTACAGGATAAGCCATATGCCATATTTCTAAAATCTATTTTAAATTCATCATTTCCATTTTGCAGCATAGACATTTACAAATTTTGATAATATATTATCTGGTCAAATACATTTATATATTTAGGGAGAGGGATAAAACTGTCCATGTTTTCCGTTTAAAAGTTTACTTTAACTAGAAATTTCTCATGCTTGTAAATCAAATCATGTTTTTAAACAAACATTTGTTGTTCTAAAGTTTCAGTGCATTGTTAAGATTTCTCTCCTGTTTGCCCATTTGTGACCTGCTTTTGCATCTCTGGCTGTCACAATGCAGTACATATGAAAGAGAGTATAGTTATCTGCATGGTAAGAATGCTTTACAGTTGTATGATTTAAGCAGAAACAACAACTTAAGTGGGGATGGAGGTAAAAGAAATTTCCAGATAGTGTCAAAGCCATTTCATTAAAAAAGTGATACCAGTGTCTACAGCTACAGAGATGCTCCGACTTCTTGTTCTGTACAATTGTGAACATGTTTATTGATGTATATAGCTACAAGAGAAATCTGCTCTGTATTTTGAGAACCAGCTCAGTGTTTTTTTTTTGTTTCCAAGACTGTTTCAGTGGTAACAGTGCTGCTAATTTGTCTGTATTAGGTGCTTGTGCCAACAGCTAGAATGTTTGCTACATAAAGATCACCTATGTAAATGTTGTATAGATTTTTATATATGTTAATATGGTAGGATTTCATTGTCCAGTATTTATATAAAACAATAGGTCTAGTCTTACCTCATGTTCTAGAAGGTCCTCAAGCTTGAAAAAGCATAATGTTATGTTTTCTGTTATTTTGTTAGTGGTGGAGGGAATGAGGCTGAAATAAAAGATTAAAACCTTGAAACCTGTTTGTTCTGTTCTGTATTGAAGACCCTGCTGATGTAATGACTCATGCTTAATATCTATTTACAATATTCTAACACTTTTTGCTAAAAGGATAGCAGCATCATTTCATTACAAAGGACTGTAATAAATCAAAATAATATACAACACAAAAAAAAAACATTCGGGTCTAATGTGTGAAAAATGGACATTGAACTTCTTAGCTGGCAGATAAAGCTGATTGGTTGCTATGACCATCAAAAATGTTCTGATTAGCACGATTTTAAAACATTTGTACCTATATTCCTATATAACTGTTTTTTTAGGAACCTCTTTAAAAATGTTTTGTCACCAGAGAAGGTTCCTCTCACATCCTTGTCCCAGTGTCATTCTGGAGGCTGTTTTAGTCATTATTTTGGTCAGAAGGATCCGGAACTGTTATAAATGTGGCTGCTTAACAGGTAAAGAATATGGATCAGCTGACCAAACAACCATTTAAGGCTTTTATCATTTATTTATTATAGATGTGTCAACTCACAAATAAAAGCTAGTTACAAATAGTGAGCTTTTGTGCATATCTAAGAGTAGAACACATCTTTACAAAAAAATTGCAGAGCTTTGTTAGCCTTTAAAGCACTAATAAACTCCAGGTAATATGGATTTTGTTTGTGACTTTAAACTGCTAGTAAGTAGAAGTGCTTGCAAGATTTTAAAAGCTTCAGCACTATTTGAAGTTTTTGAAATATATAAGAAGAAAAGCCATAAAGCTATACTTGCTCATTGTTTGGTTAATAAGGAATATGTGCAGGGTACAGATGTCACAGGAGCCTTTTCACACTTCAACCAGATTTACTTAATCTCAGGGACAATACATCTCTAGTTTATAATATATGCAAATTAGAGTCAAATCAGGTCCTCCCCACCTCCACCTAATCATACCTCTGTACATAGCCATTAAATACTAAGTGTTACACCTATCAAACACAAATAAAACACCTTATCTACATAAATCATAATTACATTAAAAACAAATAGTTTCTTCTATAAATAAGAATAAAAAGAACAAAAAGTACTCATTGCTAAGGGGAGACATCTGGTGGTCAAGTCTAGTATTTCACACAATTTTTTTTCTGTTAATTGAATAAGGAGACGTTATGATATTTAATACATGTAGATTATGACAACCCTAAAATCTGGATATTGGAATAAATGGAATAATAAAAACAATAATAATAAATAGAATAGATAAAAACAAACCTGGGTATGCAACACTGGTTCCGTGAGAGGACTCAAGGCTTGTTGAATGTATGCTGAAGCCTGTTCACGCCTTGTGTAAAGGAAGTAACGTTGCTATTTACAATCTGTGTTCCTAAAAGCTGCATGAAGCTAGCCAAAAGGTGTCCCAAAGTGTTTCTAAAAGCTTTGCAGAATTTCCACAATACTTATATATGAAAAACAAGGTATTTGTGAAATGAATAAAAAACATGGAACCCAGGAACTGACAAAGTTTTTCATCTGTCATTTAAAACGTAAAGGCAATTCTTCAACCTTAAATTCTAGTTTAAAAATCCTATTTCAATTTTGTTTTAATTAAACAAAGATCCAATCTTTTACCCCCTAAATCTTATGGATAAAATTCATACCATCCTTCATTGTGTTCCATGTATTGATAAAAGTAACAAGCAAGGTCCTGCAGGTCAATTCATGAAGGATAGTCGTATTATTGTGGCCAGACGCTGGAGGCTCATTCATCGGTCTGGTGTTCAGCACCAGACAACCAATTGCCATGACACTGCCAGTTCAACTTTAAAACTGCTCAGAGAGGAAGTACAGCAGAGCTTATTCATGGCGGCTTCTTTATGGTTACTATAACAATTGTAAGGTCTAAACATTTAAGTCATTAACACCCCCCCCCAAAAAAAAAAAAAAAAAATTAAAAATAAAAATAAAAATATGAATGCTGAACAGGAGTTCTGATTTCACATGTTACTTTACAGATCTACATGCTTACTTCAGAATAGCATTAACAGACAGGCATTTTCATGAAAAGCTCAATAATGTCAACCTACCTAATGATTTGATTACAGTTTTCCATTAGAGAAATAGCTGTATATGTGTGATTGCACTTCTACTTCACTATAGTGCGAATGACTTCTAATTCCATCCCTCTTGTTATGAAGATGAATAAAGCCCAGCCTATGCGACAGCTATAGGTTCCCTCAGAGACAGTGGACAAAAAAGCAAAGCAAAGTAGTGAAACCATAGGAAGTGTATTTGCAAGATAGCCTTGTAAAAGAAAAAAAAACACATAAGGACTGGTAAATTGTACATTAATACATTTTTGTTTTGCTTTAACTCCCAATTCAAGCTAAACAGGTTTCTTGCATCTTTTGTGCATTATTGTTTGCCGCCAGTAGAAGGTGCTGCGTCTACATGTAAAGAATGTAACAAACGAATAATGTTTTAGATTGCAAGAGTTTGGTATAGACTTTACATACCCTGTTTCCCCGATTATAAGGCACTCTCTTA
>NC_092869.1:22073102-22105475 GCF_032062135.1 Pyxicephalus adspersus | reverse complement strand
GCATCAGAGACACACACGCTGCAGCCAGCATAAAGGACACACACGCAGGATCAGATATCTGGAGCTGTCTTATAAACGGGTGAGTGTCTTATTTTAATTATTTTTTTAAAAATCGGGGGTGGCTTACTTAATGGGGATGTCCTAAAATCGGGGAAACACGGTAAGAACACACAACATCTATTATTGTCACCCTTGTATAAACAAATTTTAATCTTGGGGCCATTTCACACAGGTGATTTACAGGCAGTGACCCTCTCATTTTAAGTTTGTTTTTCTAAGAGAATCAAAGTTAGGATTACTAACTCACTAACTGTTGACGTTTGCAGCTCAGGAATTTAAATTTAGCCGCATTGTGTCAGCACAATCCTCAGTGTGACAATCATGCTTAATTCATTTCTATGGGTTTAGATACAAGATGCCATTCTTTTGTAGCTAGACATTCTAGCAATTAAATTGCTATCTACAAAATCACCGTGAGCCATTACTGGTAATAGAGCAGAGAATAAACACTGCTACAAATTGCCTGTGTGACCTTAAATGACAAATGTGAAAACAAAAAGTGAGAGTATCATTCACGGCTACTAAGAAATCAAACAGACAGTCAAAAGTTAAAACAAGAAGTTTTACTGGCAGTATAAATAATCTATAAAACACAGGATCTTATAAAGTCTCAGCTGCACATAATGTGACCACACAAATATGAAGATACCCATAACACACTTATACAGTTGATTTAAAGACATTTACTAATAATGAAGGCAGTCAACATCAGAGATATCCAAAATCCATGCTGCAAAGTTTTCACAATATGATTTACCAGCGCAGGTCCAATCACGGAAAGAACGTTTACACTGCATGGATACATGTCAGTAGAAAGCTATCTAAGCGTTTCATTTTTGTGCTTAAAATTCTTTTTGAGGAAACACAAAACAGACCAAGCAATAAATTCTAGTTGAATGGCTGCTAAGTGGACTGTCTGACTTCAGTACTTTTTAATCATTGATCTAGAGAACGGAACCATGAATAAGGTCTCTTTCAGACTTGAGGGGAAAAAAAACATGTGGTTAGCTGCTTTCAGGTGTATTGCAAGCTGCTACTATGTGCCAGGAGCAGCAATCAGCACCGAAGGGTAACGGATTTGCATGCATTGCACTTGGTGGTGCAGTTCTTTCTCCAGGGAACAGAAGTGGCTTGTTGTTTTCAGAAACTGCACCATGATACACTGGAACTATATGCAAAAAATGGTTCTCAACTGCTTCAAAGTTAGGGGCGAGGGTGCGTCAGACATCAAACTGCTTCCTATCTAGGACTTTGGTTACCTGACTTCTTGAAATAAAACTTTACCTACTATAAATGTTCATTGAAAGATTTTTAGCCATTATCTACAGTCTACTGCCAGCACTCTGCAATAGAATATTTCACAGAAGAGCAACAACATACAGCATTTGTCTGCAAGTACAGACATGAGAATAGGAACGTGCACCCTATCCCAATTCTAAGGTTTCCCAAATAAAATCAGAATATTAAAAAACATCTGGTAATTGGCAGCAGGTCTTAAAATTAGATAAATAAAACTCCAGATGAACACGTGACATTTTACACCGTGCCATTATTTAACAAAGACCAAGTAAAAACCAGAAGCAGTAGGAAAAATACAAATACAAGGTTAATACATATACAAAATACAAGGTTAAATACAACCTTTCAGTTCCATAGGAATTAGGAGAAAAGGTAGCCCGGCATTGCTAATCAAATTCATGTGATTAATCATACGCCAGTGTGACAACGTATATAAAAGCAGAAACATTTACGTGTGTGTTAATACAAAGCCAATTATATTAGCCATAATCTTAGAGAAGCAAATGTTGATGCCCATCAATCCGGGAAGGGTTAAGGCCATTTCCAAACAATTTGAACTCCTTCAGTTATCATTCATCATTGAGGAGGATTATTCACAAGTAGAAAAAAACATTCAAGACAGCTGCCACTCTTCCCAGAAATGAATGTGCCATGCTCAGAGACATTGCAAAAAAAAAACAAGAGACTGCGGGCTTCATTTAGCATTATAAATGTGTAAAAGTTCATGATGGAAAAAAGACTGAAGAAGATGCAAAGTTGTATCTGAACAAATCACAAGAGTTCTGGTACAAGATCTCTTGGACAGAATAGACCAAAGAAGAGATGTTTGGTGTTTGTTCAGCATATCGGCACAACGCCTCATACTGTAAAGAATGGTGGTGGAGGAGATGATGATTTGGGCTTGTATTGTAGTGATTGGACCTAATTTAATAAAGCACTCAAAGGATGGAAAGGATAAACTTTTATCAGTGAACCTGGGTGATCCAGCAAACCTGGAATGAATATGTTAAAAAAAAACATTTTTGGCAAATGTTGCTAGCAAATGTTTTCAATCCTGAATCAGATGCATTCCACGTTTGCTGGATCACACAGACTCACTAATGACAGTGTATCTTCTCCAGTCTTGGAGAGCTTTGATAAATCAGGTCTATTATGTTGATCATTAACTTTACTCTATCCCAAAGAATTTTAGTCAATGTGAGGCCATTTATGCGACAGTCAAAGCTGGTCTGAAATATGGTCATGCAACAGGACAATGATCCCAAGAACACCAGCAAATCTACAAGACAATGGCTCAAAAGGTACAGAATCATGGTGTTACAAAGGCCCAGACCTCAACCTAATCAAAATGTTGTGGCAGGATCATAAAAAAAATCTGCATAAACAAAGATCCTAAAGATACGAAGCAATGCTGTAAAGATCAGTAGGACAAAATGATTTGAGAGACTAGAAAAGTCATAAGAAAACAATTACTAGTTAATTACAAGTTAATTCTGCTAAAGGTGGTTTGTACAAGCTACTCAATCATGGAACTATAAATAGCTTTTCCATTTTGGCTTAATGTTTGGTCAATAAGGACATGGTGTAATATGTTTTTTTTTTTTACACCTGTGGATACATTAAAATAATTTCAAAACTGTCTGACGACCAATTGATTCATTTGTATGTCCTGATACATAAAAACCTTAGAATTGAAAGCGTGCATTTTCCTTTTCTCATGACAAGTGGACAACTAGACTTCCTGCTTATTACTCACAGTGACTCCAGAGGTGATCCCAGCGAAAGACCTCTACTACTCCCTTATAATCGATTCAGGTAAAAGTTTAGATCTTATTAGGCCATAATCTACACAGTATTTTTTAAAACTAAAGCAGTATACATACATTCTTGCGTTTATGGACCTCACAACTTATTTTATTAAATCATGACGTCACTATGGGGGAGGTTTCTCCCCCTTTGAGGGACACCCCGCTCCCCACCCACAGAATGCCCAGAGGATTAGGTTTAAGTGCAGTGGTCGCCAACCTTTTCGGTCCTGCGGACCACTGAAATTACCAGCTCCTGACCCCACATGCGTGTCTCTCTCCCCTATAGAGACGTCATGATTACATAACCTGCCCACTCTCCCATGGCAGATCCAGGGACACAGCCCGCCCACTTGCACGAGCCCAGAAACTGAACAGGGGGCAGGGGGCTCTGGACGGTGCGTCCTTCTCCTTACTCCCCTTAGGGGTGCACCGGCCAGAGCCGCGGACCCCCATAATTTTCTCACGGACCACTGGTTGAGGACCGCTGTTTTAGGGAGTACCTGACTAAAGCAGCTTTCTACAATGAATCTGAATCAGAGACAGATAATGACTACAAGGGGAACATGGGCAGACAGACCTTTATGCTTCTTCTAGAAATATCACTTACAGATTCAATTACATTTTATAATAGAAGTGCATTGCATAAATGCTGCAAAAAAAAATGGTAACCTATTCAGTCAAAAAAAGTGCATAGATTACCACGAACATCAAGTACAAAGAACCAAAAACAGGAATCCAATAAGGATGCATAATAATAAGTTCCATTCAAATGTTTTCAAGGTGGAGATTAGTTTTGTTACAGTTTTATATTAAATGTGTAAAAAAAAAAAAATCATGATTTATTGGGAAGGAACACTGTACCAAATAGTTCTTTCAAAAATACCTAGCCAGATCTACAATCAGTTCATGAAATGTAAACTTTCCACAACACAGTGTAGAGAGGTGTCCATTTAGTACTTCCTATAATTCCCTCTTCCTCCAAAATCATTGTATCCTCCTCTACCTCCTCCTCTCCCACCTCTAGGAGCTGCATTGTATCCCCCTCTCCCAAATCCACCGCCTCCTCGTCTTCCTCCCCTCCATCCTCCTCTTCCTCCATCATCCTGTCTCTTCTGCCAGGGTGGCATTTCTGGAGGTGGGGGCTGAATCTCAGACGGTCTTCCTCCTCGATCAGGCACCCTCCCCATTAGAACCTGAAATGAATTAAGGTATAGATAAAAATGAGACTAAGCAGAGAAGTGCTGGATACAAAATACTAATGCAACACAAAACCCTAATTTTCTCAAACAGCAAGATAATTGGAAGGGGGCTTTTCAGCAGCTGTTTTTTATTTGATAATATCTAATAGATTTTCCTAATGTAACTATGGCCAACAGAAACAAGCTATGGTAAATACCCCCAAAATGCAAGAAAGTGAATAGATCATACTCTATAAATATCTATCTCTATTTCAAAATACTGAGAGAATGGAATAAGCCATAAATCACACATGTATCTAAACCCCCCCAAAAATATATATGCAGCTTACCAGTACTGTGAAGTATCTCCATTTGCTACCATTTTTCAGACTCAAAACTTTTTTAGCAAATACAGAAAATACCTAGATCCTTCAAATTTATGAGCTGCATTGACAGCAAAAATAATCCTATCTTCTTTCCAAACTATATTTTTACTAGCATGACTACCAGCAGAAAAATTTTAGGACTGGTAAACTGTGTTACATTACTTTGCTTTTGGGTTTAAATATGCTTTAGAGTATAACTTTATTTTATTAAGAATAGAACCTTTGTGAGGTTAACACTGCTGCATCTAAATAGGAAAAAAAGTATTCCTCACTTCCTATGATGTGTCTAGCATCAATAGGCAGACATTTCAGCAGAAATTACAAAAAGCAAAATTATTAAGATTCATTCCATTTATCTGTTTGATATAAAACATTCACTGTCTCACAGTGTTTTTTCTGTATACATGTCTTCATGTCACTTCCTGTAGTACATAACTCAGATATGTGCCCTTAACCCTGACTTCACATGCCCAGTAAATCCTGTAAAACCAAGACATAAAAGTATTAACCCTAGAAAGTAACAAGAAAGATTCAGAATGTTTACATGACAATATACCTTGTTGACAGGACACACAGTCTTTTCCCTTATTGATCCGCTACTTGTGCGCACAATTCTGGATAGATCCTCTCTGGAAGCTAAGAGGTGTGATAATGAGATGGCGGACTTTGGGCACAGCGAGTACCGCACTGGCTGATAAACTCGAGCAATGTCATCTGTTTTGGCCTTTTGCAAAAAAAAAAAAAAAAAATTTACACACTGACAGTTCACATAAACCATATTATTACCATCGACAATGCTTGCCTATGAAGAGTGAAAGTACATCTTAAAGATAGCTAATATACTTCCTGTGAAGAAATGCACCCACCTTGGCTCTCTCTGACCAGCCAAATGACTGAACAGTGACATCCAGACGTTTTATTAACATTCGTCGCCGACACTCATACTCTATACAGAGAGCTTCATTTATCTTCTCCAGGTGTTCCTGTGAGATTAAATAAAAATGTTAGGAAAAGTTAACTATTCATGTATTATCCTTTTAATATACACACTACATTCATCATCACTTACAGAGCGTACAGCAGACTACGTATTTAAATGATTACTGCTTCAAAGAGTGTGATATCATAAATGATTTGTACTTTAAACATCACTGGCTAAAACAAGTTCATAAAATCTTATTTAAGTACCAAATGCCTTTTTCAAGTGGAAATGTTCAATGAGCTTTCAAGGAAAAATATAAAATATACATTTTAAGATCACATTGTCAGACTAAGGCCTCTGCACAAAACTAGAATATACTGCTAGTCACTCTTTGCTGCACATCCTTTATATAAACCAGGACCGAATCAGACCTGCAGGCCTGGGGGATAAAGCTAGATTTATTTGTGAGAGTGAAAATAGGCCTGATCTGATAACATCCAGGATAAATCACTCATGGCTTACCTGTTAGGTTTACCATATATTTGACACAATATTGTAATGTTCTGTATGTTTTTTTCTATACCCATGTGTTACTTACCAACTGTTCTGCATTCAAATTGACATTGAGGAGTGTCTTGGTAATACTGTTTGACTGCATTTTGGATAATAACTCAGAAACCTGTGGGAGAGATAAGAGACAACATAAATATCACATGTGGCATTTTCTTTATGCTACGCTGTAAAACCATCTGTCATTTCTAAATAAAAATGTACTTTTGTATTAACAAAAGAATAACCAAATAAATTGATTTGATATGAATTAATCCCTGAAAATCTCAGCATGCTTAAATTCTTTGGTTAACCTAATATTTCTAGCCAATAATAAACTAACAAAAGAGAACATTTTTAACAGGACTGAACCATAGCCTAAAACCACATAACTATTGCTCAAATGTATATTTTTAGGGGATTTTTTTGTTAATTCCAAAGAGAAATATGTGAGCTGCCATTGCTGATCTCCTGCACCACACTTATGTTGCCTTGATCTTATGCTGACCCACTCACTCCAATAGTTCTAACTGGTGGCCATGAAGGACAGGCCAGGCATTGACAAGCCTATCAAAAGTAGGTTGTTGGCATTGTTGTATGTTGGCAAACACATCTTTTTAGAAACACCACGAACAGAACAAGGGATTTGAACTACACGATAGCTATTTTATTAAAAAATTATACCAAAATTATGACACTATTATCCTCCCAACTCCCAACAGAATCACTGTCCTCTCTGCAGTTCCAAGCTTACTACTATAGGGGGTTAGCTTCTAATATGCCTGCTTCCAGGTCACTGACATTTTTGTCCTTTCAATGCCATTAACTTTAATCAATAGAGTCTAAAAGCACAAAGTGTACCAACATCACTGTGATCCCACTCCTATTTAACTAGTCTGAAAATGTTCACAAGGCTTACAGCAGGCCAAGCTGAATTTCTAAAGTACAGCTTTACATTAGCAATGCGCTAACCAAGATTTCATTAACTTACCAACTCCAAATGGAAAAACAACTAAAGTTGCATATTGATAGCCCCCAAAGCAGTACCCAACAAAGGACAATTAAATAGAGGTACACAGTATCTTTTTGGCATATGAAACAAGGACATGGAAATGGCTGGTGACAGGTTGCTCCAGTTAGAATCTGATGGAAAGTTCCAAACTGCCAACAAAAATTGTGTTGTCAGAGCAAAGCATTGAAAACTTCCTTTTCTTAAGATCTACTAATGTGAACTGGGCACAACTTTGTCTGGAGGGAGCTGAGTTTAAGAAATCACCCAATTGGTTGAAAAAAAAAAAAATTAAGAAACGTAAAAAATAAATTGTTAACAGAACAAGTATAAAATGCATAATCCTAATTTTTTTCAAGTATGTGGCTCCAACAGCATGTAAAAATCTTCCCTTCCCAATACAACCTGTTATATGAATAAGAATATGTAGAATGCCTTACAAAAAAGGCTTGTTGCCTGGCTGTCTCGTTAGCATGAATATGTTTTTAGGGATCCTTATTTACAGATGTGTTCAGAAACAGCTGGTATTGAAGCCTTGATCTTACTGAACTATACGTCAACAAATGTTGACAAGATTCGGGATCCTCAGCTTTTCTAAGAGGCTGTTCTGAAACAATCTAACAGCATAACAAGCATAGGGGCACTAGCTGGGAAGCTCTCATTGGCATTATATCCCACCTCTAAACAAAATGTTTAAAAACGTTTAAAATTGTTGGCGTTTTCTTTCATAGGCACCAAAGCATTTAGGGTCACTGCAGCTGCTTCCCTTGCATGTTGTCTGCCAGTCATCTGGGCTGTGCTTGATAACATGAGGGGTACAACAACAAATGACAATGTCACTGTTATTGCAGCTAAGGAAACACTGAGCCGTGTGACTTGTAACACAGCCCTTCTCATGAAGCACAGTGTTGGAAAAGGCTACAATAAGCTACAGCCACACATCACTGAATGGCGGAAAAAAGGGAGTTGTTACTTAAAAAAAAATTTGGAAAGGTAAGGGCAACCCACTAAAATATTAAAATGGAACTAAACTCAGAATTTTCACTTTACATAAAAGGGTAGAGAACCCTTTTATTTAAAGTAAAACATTTTTTAGTTTTTTTTGTTGTTTTTTTCTAAGAGGGTGCAACACCGCCCCCTTAATTCTTGATTGCATAGGCAATCAAGAATAATTGGGAGCGCAGAGCCTCCAGGGATACCTACGTCACTCATTCCAGGAGGGTCTTGGCTGCTCCTTCTGTGCATGCCCAAGCATCTTGGGCATATGTGGAAGGAGCTCTTTCATCAATAGGAAAACAAATTGCAGATCTCACGTATGCACACTGAGATTGTCAAGTTTTTTCCCCAATCTACATCACCTGATCTCGCACCTGTGCAGTGCGAGATCAGGTGACGGAAGAAGAAAAACACGGAAGAAGAGAGAAGAGGATGACGGCGCCTGGTCCAAGGCCGAAGACGGATACCAGGACGACACGGGACCCGATGGAAGAAGGATCGTCTGATCTGTGGGATTAAAGGCAAGTGAGGTTTTTTTTATTTTGAGTTAGTTTTGGGTTTACTTCCTTTTTCAAAAGGAAACATTTCAGCTCAAGATATTTATTAAACTTTAGGTGCTGGGACTCCTGATATACACAAACCTGTTCCAGGTAAATAACTCCCCAAATATCTAGTAGGGAAATATGGATTAGGATGATAACCCTAAAACCACCTTCTTCTAGCACTACATTACTTTGTGGACCATGGCTTGCTTCACATTAATATTCCATTTTGATCTTCCTTATGCTTCCAATTTCTTGCTCCCATTTTTCTAATATCCTCTAAGACATTGTTCATCCACCCCTTTCTGGGTCTTCCCAGTGCTCTACCTGCCTCTCGTCTTGACTTTACTATTCTTTTAAAAAGCTGACTTTGTCTGCAGCATTCATTAATTGTTCTATTACATGGTTCATTTTTAATTATTCACATTCTGTTTTTATCTGCTATGGGCCTAAGGAGCTCATAAAATATTCTTCTCTCACATACCCTCATGCTAGTTTCGTCTTGGGTTGGCCTTAAACCTGCAGCTCTATAAAACAAAAATAAATAAATAAATCACCACAGTGAGCTTCTATATTTGTTGATACATGTTTACTAAAAGATTTCTGTCATGAAGCAAAATGTGTGAAGAAAAAGCTGCTGGAAGCAGTCAGTGCTCAATTATTATGCCCAATTAACAAATTTAGTATAATTACAAGTCAAGTCTTCATCCTAGATCAAAATTGGGCACAAGAGTCAGGAAATGGCTGTTTTTTTGCTTTAATATCCAAGTCTTAGCTCCTCAGGAGATGTCAGGATGAGGGAGGTTAGTAAAGAAGCACAAGAAAAGTAAAGATTTAATACAAGCTTCTTACCTTTTCCTGCACACTTTTTATCTGGCTTATAACATCTGAAGTAGATGGTAAAGGCAATCTGAGAACTTCAAAAATAGTTTTTAGTTCTTTATTCACAGCATCATTTGGTTCTGAGCAACTTGACTTTTTGGTTTGTAGGATCTGCACAGCCTGAAGCTCTGAACCTAGGAACACTGGGACAATCAACATGGCAGAATTAGGGAAAGCTAGTTAAAGAACCAAAGGGTGCAATCTAAGTTCACTTCACAAAGCTGGAAATGTACGGTACATTTAATCACCATTCCAAAGTTACAATATTACTATATTCATAAGCAGATTCTATCTTTGTACCTACACAGTAATTTTAGGCAATCCTCCTTGTTTTGCAGTCTACTTTTGATATCTCCAGACACCAGGGAAGTATATGGACAGGACAGCTCTTTCAAGAAACCACTTATTTCAAGCTGCATACTCTCCAGGTCTCCACCTAATAAATGTAAGACAACAGATGCTAGTTTTAAAAATCCACCATAATACTTAAAAGCATGAATTAGTACCTTATACAATAAAACAGAAACCAGTTCAAACAGTGGTAGTACAGGATTAAAAGGTGAGAAAGGCAAACCAATTTGCGATACATTTTCTATAATCAAAATGTTTACATACAGAATGTTTTATGAAAGGCAATGTACATTCCAGCCAGGTTTATGCTTTAGCAATAAACTACACACCATAAAGTATAATACAACCCACTGCAAAATAAATAAATATAAAAGCTTATTTTTATAGTCTATAGATTGTCGTTTAAAAAAACTGTCTCTACTACAAAACACTGCTAAGGTTTTTACAAATGAAACATTGTGCCTTTTACTATAATTGTCGGGTGAGAGTATTGTAAAATTATTATAGTAACAAGAATAAAAAAATCAGTTTACATTTTGTTTTGGTTCACACATCCAGTTGTTAGGTCATTCATATTAAATGACACCCCAACGCAATAGTATTAAACACCAACACACATGGTAATACTCTACAGTGTGTATCAAAACCAAAAATAAAGTCGGATATGCTGTGGAGCACAGAAACATATGATGACATCCCATGTAATATACATGAGCTGCCTTTATCCAATGTGCATAACATACAGGTAGTCCCCGGGTTACATTCGGGATAGGGATTGTAGGTTTGTTCTTAGGTTGAATTTGTATGTAATCCGGAAAGTACATTATTTTAATAAATGCAATTAGGACAGATGTTTGTCTCAACATATTATTAGGCAGTGAGTTATCAGTTACTGTATAAAATCCTCACTGTGAGTTAAACACAAACAAGGCAAAAAAACAAACTTATGGAGCCTAGACATTCATTAACTTCTGGAGCAAGCTGTGTTTTGATATTCAAAAAGAAACAACTGCAGAGTTTGTCTTGGTCATTAAAGAGTTACAAGAGGTTGCAGAACAGCTCATCCCTAGGATCATCCACAACCTCAGCTGTGTTTAGCAAGATTTCTTCTTCGCAAGTCTTGTGAACCGCCATCTGCCCCCTTCAAGCCTCTGTTCTGCACACAGCGAGCAGGGAAGCCCCGTTAATATCTAGGAGTCGTCCATATGTCAGATGTTCTTAACTCAGGGACTACCTGTACATCTAAAGTGAAATTGTGATGAGGAGCTGTGAAACATTCAATGTCATTCCCTGTAAAGTGATTTTTCATTGGGATGAAGTATTACCTTCTGTGCTGACACCTTCCTCTAGGTTATCTAATAATTTCATCTGGGAGCTGAGCCAACACAAGAGCTGGCAGTATTCAGGAGATGACAACCCGCTCTCTAAAGCGGGACCCAGAGCAGCCTCATCCAACAAGGGACCCTGGTACCTGGAACAAGATAATAAAGTGAGCAATGATGACTTCCAATAATAAAATGTCATATTCACATCTTGCTGATTCAGTACAGTGAGGTGATAACAGGAAAGCAACAGGTGCATCAGTGCTGAGCAAATGGAATATCAAAGCAGCGCTCAATCAACGCATAAAGGAAATGAGTGAAGCTGTGAAAGCTTTTTAACAAGTACTGTGCATGAGACATGGCGCTGATATAGTCTGAGCCTGGAATAATAATGTATCAGGTTCATACATAGGGTGGTCATCATGGTGACAGTTTAGGCAATTTGTCTTTAATAAAAGTAAAACATAAAAGCCAGGCAGCTGTGCAGAGACAAATAAGCAGCCCTGAAAGGTGAACATTCATATAAAATAGAGGAGTAATGGCTTTAGGTAAAGCAAGGACTTTATGTTCTATGCATTGTGTGGGGGTTACTATTTACACTGTGTATTGTAAGAGCTGCCATTCACTTTCTTTGTCCGGTGTACAGGGCGGGGGGTCGGACAGCCTCCAGGAACGAGGGAGGACTTCTCTTACCCCAGAGCCTCCAGCGTGTCCAATAAATCCGCCTCCATCCCGGCGGCTGAATTCCCTCCAAAGACTACAATCTGAAATCACACGACACACCGACTTCCTGGTACACAATAATACAGGTCCGTGCTGCAACCCAGCTTCCGGAAAAAAAGTTCCGACCTATAGCTTCCGGCTGTCATACAGAAGCGTGCAGTTAGTATAGAGTGAGCAAACCATGTATAGCAGATATTTCACTAATCTACAGACACTGGTCTATTATATGACTGTAATGTGTGAAAAAACGTCTAACCTGCCGGTAATATTATGGGGAGGGACAGTCTGTGAAATATGGACATAACCAAGGCCTCATAGCTCTGTGTTACCCACTACAGTATTTATATAGCGCCAACATGTTACGCAGCCCTGTACAAAGTCCTTAGCCATGTCACTAGCTCTCCCTCAAAGGAGCTCACAATCTCATGTCCTTACCATAGTCATATCTGATTACCACAGTCTAAGGTCCCTTTTGGGGGGAAGCCAATTAACCTAACAGCATGTTTTAGGATTTTGGGAGGAAACTGGAGGAAAACCACGCAAACACGGGGAGAACCTGCAAACTCCATGCAGATAATGTTTTGGCCGAGATTCAAACCTGGGACCTGCAAAGGCCAGAGTGCTAACCACTGAGCCATCATTGCAGTATGGAGACTGGCTGCCTGTCGTATGGATATAGACTGAAAGCAAGCTGCCCTGCCGAACCTATACGACAGAGCAGTGACACTGGCTGCCAGGTTACAGTAGGGAAGGGTTATCAGTATCCCAGCTAAGTTATGTTTTTGCTCTCTTTGTGACATTGGAGGATTTTTCCTTCACTTCCTGTCCTACAGATGCAACAGGAAGTTAGAAGAAATATCTAAAAATGAAAAGACTCATCAATGTTGGACAGTTGTCCCCAAAAAAAAGTGTCTGTGTTGTAAGATTTACCATCACCTCTTGTTTTAGCAAAGTCTAATAATGAAATTCTCCTTTTTATGTTGAGATGACAATGGTCACCATATGAACATCTGCTGCTTCTTCCTCTCACAGTCCAGCTCTGCTGTACAGGAACGGGCCAAAACCAGATCATTTTATATTTGCATTGCAATAGACCAAAAAACATTAGAGCGGATCTCTATTTCAATTTTCTGCCTTCCTGTATTAAAGAATAAAGATCTTCTTACACTTTCCACTCTCCAGTGCTGTCTCCAGCTTTCCTTTTGGTACCTCTTGGGGCAGAACAATACCATTATTCCCATGGTCATTCTGCCCATTTCCTGTTAAACCCAGTTTACCATTGACTGGCCCATAGGGGGCGCCTCACCACAGAGGCTGGGCAGACAGTAGCACCGTCACTAAACCTAATGGGAGTCTCCATTATCAACCAAAATGCTGCATTAATTGTTGATGTTCACCAGTGATGTAAAGAGTGACAGCATAGGAAAGTAAGCGTATATCATCGATCACTGAAACTCCAGCGTGACACAGGACTCAGTGCCTGTTATTATGTAAATATAGGTGGATGAACAAATCAGTGGAACTATGCCATAATACACAGATGTCTGTTCACATGGACACAACACAAATCGTATGTTTGTATTAATTGTTGGCAATCAGATAGGATCATGTCCGGTTTATGTGGAAACAATCAGCATGATGGGGACTTTTTCACAAATGATTACTATATTTCTGAATGTGCATGAGACATTCAAAGAGTGAACACAGATCTCACCCAGATAATCTGGCGTAATTTTAGGGACCCAAGGAGAAATTTTGGATGTTGTATTTGATCCACAGTCACCGGCCACATTATTAAGTATATTGCTAGTACAGGGTTGGACCCCTTTTACTTTACTTTTAGGACTGCCGTTGTAATCCATGGCACAGATTCAGCAAGCAGCTGGAAACATTCAATATTCAATATTACCATGGTAGCATCATGTAGATTTGTCGGCTGTACATGATGGCATTTTCCTGTTCCAGCATATCCCAAATGAGCTCTGATGGATGGAGATCTGGTGACTGCATTAGAGTAGTGAACTCATTGTACAGTTTCAGATGATTTGAGTTTTGTGACAAGATGCATTATCCTGCTGGAAGTACCATCAGAAGATGAGAACACTGTGGTCATAAAAGGATGGACATGGTCAACAACAATACTGTGGTAGGTTGTGGCATTTAAACAATGCTCAACTGATACTAAAGGGACACACCAGCCATAACTGTTATTAGAAGGCCACATGGATCCATGCTTTCTTTGACACCAAATTCTGACTCTGCCATCCAAATGTTGCAGCAGAAATCGACACACATCAGACCAGACAACATTCTTCCTATCTTGTGTAATCCAATTGTGGTGTAGACTGTAACCTAAGTTCTTGGTGCTGACACCTGATGTGGCCTTCTGCTGCTGTAGCCCATCTGCTTCAAGGTTCAACATATTGTGCTTTCAGAGATTCTCTTCTTTATAGTTATTGTCACTTTTATTTCAGCTCGAACTAGTGTGACCAATCTCTGAGTGCTGGCATCAACAAAGCGTTTTCATCCAGAGAACTAGACTGAACCAACAACCATGTCACAGTTATAGTCACTTATATCACATTTGTTCCCCATTCTGATGCCTAAACTTCAGCAGGTCATCTTGATAACATGTGGATGCTTATGTGTATTGAGTTGCTCTTTCATTGGCTAAATAGATGTTTGTGTTATCAAGCGATTGAACAGGTATACCTAATAAAGTGTCCAATGTGTCTATATACCTATAATCTATTGCTGCAGATAAAGGCAGGACAGAGCTGTGTCATCTCTACCCAAGCCTGGATACATATAGGTCCCATGAAATCACATTACTTCCCCCATAAACACAACACATATACACTGTGTTTACCCTGCATGTTAAAGCATAGTTCTACTAGAACAATATTACATTTTAATACAGCACCAGGGACCGGGACCCAAATTTAAAAGAAATGATGATCCTGCTATTCTTCCATATCGAAAAGGTTGTAAAGTCCCACGTTTGCAGAAAGGGACAGGAGATGTCTCCTCTGCAGTAACTGCTCTTACCTGCCTGATCACTGCCTAGCTGTCAAATTTTGCTGACCTGCACATACTCAGCTTTGGAAACCAGGGAAACCCTGCAATTCCAGCTTCCCTTGCACATGCCAGGAAATAATAAATTAAGATGGCCGATGATTGTCTTCAGAAAAAAAAACAATAATAAAGATGGTGCACCCTGCAAGAATGGGGATAGGTGAGTATTGTGGGTTTAGTTCTGCTTTAACTAACTTTCCACAATTGTGCATATGACAGTCAGGTGTCAATAGATGTGTAAGCATTGTTTGCCACTTGGGGGCACCATTGAGCTGTTTCCTCAAATACAGCAAAGTCAAGTCTGTGTTTGGAAATTAATCTTTTTTTGTCATTTTAAATATTAGTAATTTAAACAAAATAATTAGTAATTGGGTATTGTCAATAAATACCAAATTCATCTGTTGACTTCCCGCTCAAGCACTAGGTAATGATTACATTATTTGTTTATCTTCTTGTTTTTTCCATGTGCATTGGTAATGGCTATCTTTCTATAAACGTGTAACTAAATTTTATATTTCATAAAAAATTTGTCCTTAGATTTCAAGTGTTTTAATCAAAGTTTGGAGTCATACACATATCCTTATGTAAAAGAGAAATATACAATATCCAGTCAGTGGGCAGAAATTCTTTGTGAGAAGAAGTCACCTGTACATGGGATATTTCTCTTTCTTCATTAACAATTTCACATTGAATGTATTACGTTTTTCCTGAATTCTTTAAGAGTTTTTTTTTAACACCAAATTCGCCTATCTGTTGGCAATTTCCTCATCTTCCCTTCCAATTGATCTTAGATTTGTTGAAAGAAAGACAAACCAGTTACCATCTGGTAACTACTTAAAGCCAAAATCCAACCATTTCCATTTCCATTTCCAGTCACAGTGGAGTAGTGTTAGAACATCAGGCTCCTATTGCTGGATCATCATTTGAGACATGTCCCTTCACTTCCTGGTGACACTGTATGTCAGGACAGGAAGTCTCTGATAAAGACACATACAATATTATTTAATTTTCATTAGGGTGAAGAAGGGTTAGAATGTCTGTAAGATTTGTATGGCCTCCACGTCCCGACTTAGTCAAATCCCATATGTCAGGAATGAGGAGGAATGTCATCAAGGGGATTGAAACAATACAATGTACCATGAGATTGGTTCTAATTCTCCCTCCGTCTATTAAAAAAAGAAAATTTAGGCTAAATTTGGGTTTTAAACTGCAACTTTAATTTCAGTGTAAAGACACATGATGGGTCGGTGTATGCGTGACACATCCTCCATTTAATTCAATGCATAGGCCTTCCAGGGACGGTTCTGACAAGTAACTGCACCCCCTAGCTTGCCGTATCAGGGACAGGTGAGTATTAGCAAGGGGTCAAGTAAATAAATAAACAAAGCCAACAAAGCTGAAAGCCAACATTTCCAGGTGTATCTTTCTCCAGTGTCTTCCTATGTGTTCAATGGCTTCTCAACCTGACCCCTAGGTCATTACAGGATATAGTATTGGTGTGACACTGAGGGACACAAGAGATCAACAAAAGTTTTCTTAAGCAAACTTCAATGGAAGAATTCTATTTAGCGGAGTGAATCCCGGAAGAGTTACCTTACCTACATTTTGGTTTATATTTATTATTAGTGTAAAGAATACCCTTGTGCATACCATTAAACTTAAACTAGACTAAAGTTAGCATCTGCTATGTTATGTATGGTAATTGTGCTTAAACCGTGCTCTAAATAAAGTGCCATTTTCAGTATGGAATCTAAGGCTTTTACCTATTTGTGAGGATGTAAGATTTGGTGGAGGTCACTACCGAGCTGCTCACTATTCTCCTTGCTGAAGGCTCTGATGCAAAAGCAAAGCCCTGCTTCAGTTTTCATGCATAACCTTGTCCTGATGGCATATCAATTATTTTTATTGGTAAGGGAAAATGAACTACAGTCAGTGAAAGGGACAGTCATACATGAGCTTTTCATTCGGTTGAATTCTAATGCCAGTTGGACTAGAAGATCTTTTCATTAAAGACAACATGCCTGACAGGACAAGAACATTTCCACAAATGTCTACAATTAGATGATGTAGTGATCATCAACTCAATGAGAAATGTCCATGAAATGTGAGTAAAGCGGAAGTAAACTATTTCTTCAACCAGCAAACAAACTGGAAATCTTATTGCTTATGTTTTGCAGATGTACTTGCAAAAGTCAGTACCATACCCTTAGTAGCCTTACCTATAGTAATAATATAGGCAACACTGCCCCTGGCACTATATTAGATCCATTCCAGCTCTTTCTTTTTACAACAGACATCATCAGAAAATACTGCACATAAGTGAAAGAACAGAATGCCTTGCTTTTGTAGAAGAAAACTGCAGGGGCAACTGTTCATGTCTGAGTGATCCTGGCAAAGCTCTGTGAAGGTCACAGCATGATGAGGATACTGGAAAGAATTGGCCAAATGAACATGCACATCTTTATACCAGCTGCTGAAAAAAACATTTGCATGGGAAAAGATTAGATAACTTTACAGGTATAGATATCATGTATGTATGTATGTATGTATGTATGCTGAACTACTATACTGGGGAAAAATTTAGAGATTGTTGTACAATTGCTGAATATTTGAAATGTATGCTTTGTCTATATGGGTGAAATAATTGGACTTTCTTGTAGCAGTTATACAGTCTTGTCTGAGAAAAATAGACTACATTCAGAAAGGGCAATTTTATGGCGATTCCAGTGATTTTATTGTTCAGACGCTCATTGAATCACTTTTTCCGGCTATTAGAGCTGGCTACAAAATCTCAGGCTTCACTAGCTGCCTTTGATAATGTCTGGACATAGAATTGTAGCTGGCTACACATCACCATAAGAAAGAGTAAGATGGGCAGCATGTGTGACATTGCACTGCACTACAATGATAAAGGTTGGTCAATAGAAGCTGCAGCATTTTTTTTAATTATTCAGTTATTACATTTATTATGAGGGATATTTAGGCTGTCCAGATACTGCAACATTATACCCACATCCTTCACTCTGCATCATTATTGACATTTCATCTTCCAGACTTCCTCTGCATTCATATTTAATGTATGCTCATCCTCTTATGTACAAAGTTCACTGGTGTACTGGAAACCTCTTTTTAACTTCTGCATTCTGGAAATGAGGCATTTAAATTGATACTTAAAATGAAAATGAAACTTTGAACACCATATTTTCTAGTTATTTATACCTATTTGTCTTTGTGGTTCTTGAATAATTCTACATATTGCAACATGAATATTGTTTACCAAAACTTAGCAAATTAAAATTTTAGCATTCAGCAAATATTGCTTTTGAGATAATATCCTAACAATTAGTATTGTTTTATGTGACTTTACAATTTTTATTTGTCTTAGTTCCATATTATATTATATACAGATTTGTAAATGCTCCTTCTACTGATCATGTGTATATCAAGGTACTGATTGACATCTTTGCCTAAAGCCTGTTGCCTTTACAATAGATGTCAGAAATTAGTATTGCCAGTAATTTTTTAGGAGATTCCCCTTACCTTCCTGTTATGTACACACAGAACAAGCCTTACTATTGGGAGACGTTCTGGTGGCAAATGAAAATGTTGGATTTTCTTTCTCTTTCAGGTCCAGCAACTATGGCCGCCATGATAAATAGGTGTGTGAATCTCTCCAAAGAGGAAACAGACAGCAAAAAGAACCATAATAGGATCATAACCTTGGCCCACTCTAACTAAATAAAACATGACTTTACATATACTTTAGGTAGCAAAAAAGTAATAAAATAATGCATGGAATGAATATTATTTACATAGTACCCCTTACCCATTCACAGAAAGAGTTAAATAATCCTAGAAAATAAAACACTGAACATAGTATTTTATATATATAAAAAAGTGCACAGAGTTTTGGCAAAAATGTCAATGGAAGTAAATGCATCATCAACCATGGTATCCAGTGTTGTAAATCCACTGTAAAATATGATAACTAACTGACTCCGATTGCAACAGCAATAGGTTCCCCAGCAGTGCTGGCCAGTTTGTTTACATTTGTACAATCTATCATTAACTTATTAGGGGAATGAATAAACTAATTGATTTATCATAGATTTATTTATTCATTGAATAAGTCAATAGGAATAGAATGTTGGGGGAATTCTTAAAACATTCACAGCCATAATGGGTTGATAAAATGTTTCCAATCTAGTCTTGGTTAGAAAATAGGCACACACCTGTGAAATATCCTGTTGAAAATTAGATAAAAACACCCCAGAATTTTCTGATCTTTTTATGAGCAACAGTAGGAACTCTGATGACTGGTTGGCAAGGTCAACACTTGTGCTTTTCTTTATTTTTTTCATAGGCCAAAAGTACAGAATATACACCAGCCCTGTGTTTGTAAAGGAATACTTTCTTCCGGTTCTGCATCAACCCAGAACTGTAAGTATGTAGATCAGCCATAGTCAACTCTTTTATCTAAGAGGAACCCATGAAATAAACTGTGGATCTCAGGGAACCCCTACTAAAAAAATATATCTACAGCTCATTTACACACTCATTATAGATATAATAATTAGTTGGAAAAATGGCTATTATAGCATTTATTTTACCTATACACAACTCTTTTATACATCTTTACACTTAATAATCCTGAAACAAGTAACAGCTAGAAAAGACATATAGACAGAGAACATAAGAAAATTGTAGTTTTACCTTACATTGGTAGAAAAATGCCAGTCAATATAAAAGTGCACTACATTAAAAATAAAGGGAATTTATTCCCCTTTACAATGGTGGTTATTGTTAAAGGTCTCCTTTTACTTGGGGAGTCAGTGTGAAAGATGCTTTTTATACATTGATGGCCAGAAGGATAGATAGTGTTGGTCTGTAGGGTGGGTGCCCCCCTTTACATAGTTGGTCAGCAGGGTAGGTGCCCCATTACACAAAGTGGAGAAGTGCGTCCTGCTTAACAAACATCTAGGAATCTCTAAAGGAACTCTGGTTGAAAAATGTTTGATCTAAACCCTTATGTGTCAGAATGCTTTCAACACTTAATTCGCTAGAGCAAATTGACATTCTAAAGTGCATCTCTTAAAAGTGGACATACAGATGACAATATTGACCCTGGTGACATTTTAAAAGTCTGCCTTCTGGTGCTGTACAGTGACTCTATTTTTACTACTATGTTGCTGTGGTTTCAGAAAGGCATAGCACAGTGATCTATAGGAAGGGCAGGGCACAGAACTAACTTTCCTATTGACAACATAGTGCTATACTTCCTAATGCATACCAACCACTGAGTTTTCTGAAACAAAGTGTATAAAGTATTTTTGCTTAGTTATACAAGAACCTAACAAAGTTTTCACAAACATGCTATTTC
Organism: Pyxicephalus adspersus; assembly: GCF_032062135.1. Taxonomy (NCBI): domain Eukaryota; kingdom Metazoa; phylum Chordata; class Amphibia; order Anura; family Pyxicephalidae; genus Pyxicephalus; species Pyxicephalus adspersus. Next base: position 22,084,993 of record NC_092869.1, on the reverse strand, counting down.
CTCCTTTGCCTGTCTTTTGCTTGAAATATTCTGATTGTTAACAATGTTAACCTGAATGTGAGCTAACCGGCTCTACTGTCTCTGCTCTTCAGTGCTGGAAGGGTCAGTGGATGCATTGTTCTATGAAACGTGTAACTTGGACCCTGCAACTCCACAGAGAAGAAGAACCTGCTTTGTGACATTAGCAGGTGTGACTGATTAGAAGCCTCGCTGATGTCACATCCTCTCTTGTGAACCTAGCACAATAACCGGCTTATAATGGAAAGCATTCAATGAGCTCTAAAAGCCTTACCATTTAAATCTGACATTCCTTTCCAACAAAAAGAATACACATCATACCTGACAATTTCCAACTGAATTAAAAGTATTAGACATTAGTCATATATGTGAAAAGACAATACGTAAATACATGCATTGTTTCTTTTCACATTTTCTGGGTTTGAACAGATCAGCAACAGGTCAGTGTGTTTGTTGGCAAGTGCATGCTCAATGTGTTCTTGACTTTATACATACATGTAATGATTGGTATTGGGCTGTAAGTGTGCATATAAAAACAGTATATATAATATACATAAAAAAACACTCACATATATATATAATATACATATAAAACACATACACATATAAATTGTTTTGCTTCACACTGCCTCACATTAGGGCTCATATATGCTGATGTATTATGAAAACACTTGCATGCCCAAGGCACATTACTACAGTAGAAGGCAGTGCACTCCAACTGTAGGGCACTACAATGCATTGTGGTGTGTTGTTGCTTTAAAATAGAAAACATAGGGGATCTAGTAATAAATGTTGCATCCAAGATTCACACATTTCAAATGGGATTTATATTTAAATCTTAGAAGAAAGCTCAGCTCTGTGAAAATATTTATAAACAGACACTGTGCAGGTGTAAGCTGGCCAAAAATAGTGCATTGTTTTCCATCAGGTTGCAAAGCTTTACAAGTAAAGAGGACTTAATATGCTCCTGGAAAGCTCGCTTCCTTTCCAATCCCTGGTCATAATTAAAATTGATGGTTACAAATCAAAATATTGTGACCCTGGTAGGCTGGTGATGTCACTGGTTCTTACTTTCCTTCAAAGGTGTGTCTGCACTTTAATGACTAAAAATGGGCTACAGCTATATCACTCATAACAATTGTACACATCAGAATGTGGCTACAGCAAACAAATCCACATTCTTTTCCAGTTAGGATGCTGTTTAGGACCAAAAAATGTACAAAGTTCATTAGTGATGTTGGCAAAACTGGCAATGGCATAGCTGTCTGCTAAATTCTGATTGAAAACATGATTTTATGGAAGAAGACAGCCCTCAGCAATCTGCCACTTTCTGTTTTTATCTACCCTGGTCCCAAACAACAAGTGATCAAATCTGGGTGGGAAACAATTGGAAATGCCTTTAGATAGGTATTGTGATTGTTAAAACCAATTCCCAACACAATTAAGCTTTTTAAAACTTTGCACTATTTCCTTATCAGAGTTCCTCCAGAGGTTGCTGGGGGTCCCTTGAGCAATTTGTGCCTCTCGTGTCAATTTAAGGGACACCAATGATCTTTTTGGCCATCTGTAGGGGTGACATTCTTCCCACTGGTCAGTAATGTAAGAGGCATTCTTCATTTTGAACGCCATGCTTATGTACTGTAAGCTGTGGATATAGTAATTATAGGAAGGGTTCCCTGAAGGTTTTTTTCTTAGGTTTCCGCACATAAAAATACTGTGCCGAGGGTTAAAACTGTGGGTGGTTGTTTTCTATTGGAATATTTATAGCATTAAATAATTAATTATAATCAATTAATATAATAATTAAATATTCCCCTAATTAATCATACCTTTTCTGATGCATATAAACTTATTTTTAGCAGCTGGTTCTTTTATTAGATTAGAATAAAATAATAGGAAAATATCTGCACATTTGAAATCTTTCCCGGTGAGTGTACATTCTTCTATACACTGAAATACCTAAATTAAAAAAGTGTAAATCTCACCATGTGCTGCTCCACAGCTCAGCTCTGCAGGCCATATCTACCGAGCAGGGATAGGCCACACCTGGTGTTTTGCCAGCATGAGTCACTACCTAATAAATCTGTTCCTCAATGCAGCACTGCTCCAATACATCTGCTTGAAAGAAAAGCTTGTTATAAGCTGGCTAACCTGCACACAGATAAAACACGCACAAATCTTTCCATCAAATAACTCAATGCAATTATTATAAACTATGACGGGCTTGGAATTGGAGTAGCAGATACCAAGAGTCATTTTTTTGCATCTAACCTCCTCCTTTATATTTTGAATTCCTGTATTCAGAGAGCTTGGATACACTTTAAGCCATACAACAACCAGTACAATTTCTAAACAGTTTCCTATGGATTCAGAAAACTATGTAACATGCTGGTCTTCCTAAGGCTATGGCAGACAAATAATTCTGACATTCGTGAAAGCTTGTCAGAGACAGAAACAATTCCCTTTTCCTATGGAATCACTGAGGCTAGGGTTGACAGTTACATGAAAATGGGTGGTATGTGCCCTACAAACAGTACCAACATACCTGTATTGCAGCACATGACAACAAAATTATGTTTTTTTTCATGTGTTGTAGTGAGCCAAGTTACAAAAATTATTGCATGCTGCCTTTCCAGTGCATTAGGCAGCCCTTATAAATGAATGGGCAGACTTAATGTAGCACATACATGGAATATCGCACATAAACACACATGCATTAACACCGTACTTACTTAATTCTGTGTCTGGTAATGCGTTCCCAGTGGCAAAATCATCATTCAGCCATAAACAACCCATCCAATATTGATGAATGTGTTCACGCAAACGTGTGTGCACCCCATAGTGTAGTGCAAAGATACAAATCACAACACGCATAGCATAGGTTTAAATGCACTGTTGTTTTGGGAGCTCGGTACACAAATGGCTACTTAGGCAAACCAAGAGAAATCAGTGTATTCTTGAATTCTAGCTAACCTTTTTAGTCTTATAAGAAATAAAAAAACTGCACTACTTAGGCCCAGAGCAATCTTTTTTTCTGAGCCTGCCAATAGATGGCTATAGTGCTATTTGTTTCCTTTTTTCCACATGAAGGAGAGTTATTGCTGCAAGCGATCTCAGAATTCAGTTGCTTGCTTGTACCAGGTTATGAACCATGCATTACCACTTTATAAAACCTTATGTAAAGTTCTACTTGGTAAATGTATGTTTATAACCAATTTTCATATCTGGGTGTAAAAAATTTAATAACCAGGTATGTATTTATATTTATTATTTCCTTAGATGTTACATTGCTATGACATTCCTTCTAACAAGCAGAAGTATCCCTCTTAAGGGGGTCAGAAATTCTTCTTGTGGTGCACATGGGTTGAAAACCTGTGATTTAAAGCACTCAAACAAAGTAAAGGATTTAGCAGCTTTGAGATCCACTCCGTCCTGGGACATTGGGCCTGATTTACTAAAGCTCTTCAAGACTGAGGATGATAGACTATATTGAGGGAAACTGGGTAATCCAGCAAACCTGGAATAGATTTCCTAAAACATCATTTGCTATTAGTTAGCAAGAGATTTAAGTTAAAGGATAGATCCATTCCTGGTTTGCTGGATCAACCAGGTTTTCCCATGAAAGTGTATGTTCTCCAGTCTTGGAGAGCTTTATTAAATCAGATCCATTATATGCATTTTTAATTACCAATACTTGCATTGCAAGTACTTTCCACAGTCCAACAAACTTCCTCCCATAATGGCCCAACATGTGTGCATGAGTGTGATAGAGACATCAGTTTGTGACTACAAAGAGACAGAGACAGATGGGAATGATCAATGTTAGCACGATTTAAATATGGAAAATAAAGTATCTAAGTCAACTAAAAGCAAAAGTGAGGCCTAAAAGTAACCAATAAAAAAAGAGACATGACACAAACACGTATCTGACACTTGTGTTATATTCTATGTACCAGAGTGTATAAATAATGTGACATAACACAGGTAGATCGGAGAAACAGATAAAAGCTGAATAAACAGTAAACCATTAGAAAAAAAACAATACACTGATAAACAGCTTTAATAACCATTCAGCTGCCAGAGACAAAAAAGTCACCTTTCTACAGCAGCAGGACTCAGCCCTATACTGGAATGTCCCAACTTCGAACAGGAACACGGGGAAGTCGGGCAAGGAACAAACTTTAAGAAACTTTCTCCCAAAAGTCATAAAATGTTCTTGTACCGTACATTTACTTAAATATAGACATTTGTTATTTATACATAAAATCACTTGAATAAAACTAGAAATTATTTAGTTCCACTAAAAATTCTTTTAGATATTGTGTGTTTGTAGGCTGTCCAATTCCTCCATCTCTATACACAGCGTTAGTTATCTCCGAAAGGGTTCCAGAGCCAATAAAGTGTGAGGAGAAAAATGGGGCACGTAAATACGTATACACACACATATATATATATTTATATATAATTTTGTTCTCAAATTTTCTCATGGTTTCACTATTCGTAAAACATTCAGATTAGATCATCCCTTCAATGAACAATCTTGTTGGGTTTCATGTGGTTTATATGTTACAAGTTGGTTGAATAACATCTGCATTCATACAGGAATGGCAAATAAAAAATAAAATATTAATTACAAAAAGGAAAAAAATAAAATAATATATATATATATTTATATATCTAATGCAAGACTGGCACTGTTACATATTCGCGCTGGTCCTATCTGAACACAGATAGCTCCGCTTCAGTCCTTCTCTTGTAACCTCCTTACAGCATCACCAAAAACTGCCTGCGTCGGGTCCAGCAGCCTCCTGGCAATTTAAAGGATTCTTCCTGGGTTGAATAAGTCACTGTGTCATCCCGCCGCTTTGTGCTTACCGCCACAGCAGCCACACACCTCGCCACAGTGGTGACAGGCTCTCAAAGGGAGGTAGCAGCACATACATGGGGCAATGAAGGATAATGTAACTAAAGCCAGCCAACGTAGGCATAAGTTTTCATCTGAGGTGTCACAGGAGCAAGGGTCGGAGAAGTCTCCTTCCGAATCAGACATGCAGTGGTAGAGCATGCTCTCAGCACAGAGCATACAGCTAACCTGGTAGATGCATCGCCTGATGGGATCTGGAGCGTCCTGGCACTTTCCTCGTCCATTCTCTTCGTGGTTAAAACGTTCCTGACAGTATATGCACCTTGATCGCTCCCCATCCTCTTTCCTTCGTTTTTTAAGTGAGGACATGGGTTGAGTCTTAAACACTCCGGATGATTTTTGCTCTTTGAGCGAGTCTCTGCCGTTGGCCGGGGAATAAACATAGTTGTTTTTTTTACTGTCTGCCTTGTTGAAAGGAGCAGTAATCTCATGTTCATCTCGTTCTGCATCGTTCCTCCATATGTCAGGATGCCGATAGTCTGCATAGCGCCGAATGATGATGTCACGGGGGTTTATACGCACAATTTCATCTTCATCCTGGAAACTGACATGTCGGAGTGGCTTTAGAGGAACCTGGAATTGATATAGTAGATAGCAGAAGATCAGTTACAGTAAAAAAAAATGGAGAGCACAAACAGAAAGACCGGTATCTCTCTAAAAGATGACAGTCTACAATCCGACTGTACAATCTCCTTCCGCTTTTAACAATGCACAAATTCAAACAATAAAGACATTTATCTTGGTGTATATTATCTCTAATTTAGGACTTGTGAGCTTTGCTCTTGAGTAGGGTCCTCACTTACAGTCTTTCAAAATCACATACAGGATAAATTTTGCTATAGACACAATCCTTTTCTGACTCTTCAGACCTTCCCCTACGTCAGTGGTCCCCAACCTCTTGGAGGTCACGGACCACTAAATGCACGGACTCTGGACCGCGCATGCGCAGGGAGCGTGAGTCGCTCAAAGAGGAAGAAACTTCCCCCATAGTGACATCATGATGCCAGAACCTCCCAGGTCTGAGCCTTCAATGGGAGAGTGGCCGGGGTGTGTCCAGAGACACAACCCGCCCACCACGCTAAACCTGCAATGCGTATGGAAGACATGGTCCGCGGCTCTGGCCGGTGTGCCCCCCCCAAGTGGGGTCCTTCTCCTCACCCTGCTAGGGGGTGCACAGGCCGCGGCCCACCTGTCACACACCCACCCTGCCCTACATAATTTACTGCTGTCTATTACAGAAATACTAAAAATATGTGTAAAAAAAACTAAAATATGTGTATGTCCTGACTTTCAAGGACTAGGGTCTGGAACAATGGACTAGTTAGCAAAATGGGTGGTGGGTACTCCCTAAATGTATTGTAGAATAAACATTTACAAAGTGAGGCTTTCCTGGGTGAATCACTTTTTTTCTAATCACCTTGAATATTTCATAAGGTTGTGCAAAACTGATAGCAACAAATCAACTATGATAAGCTGAAATAGTGTAACTGAATACCTGTACAATTGTTGCTCTTTGCAATATTTTAGAAACCTTAGTGAATCAGGAAATTTCCAAGCTCTATACAACATAAGGAAGGGCTTAAAAAAATGTAATACAAGCAACTATTGAAGTAACCTACAGACAAAACAAAACAGCAAAAGGCCTCTTTTCTTTAACGAATATAATAATATTAAAATGTTATTTCCCACCTGGCTGGGCATATAGGCTCTTCTGGCATTGAGGTTTTCAAATGGAGAGGGTCTGATGGCAGCACTACGATATAGCTCATCTGTTGGGATGGAGTCACGGCGGAAAAAAGAGTCATTGTTCTGAATGCTGCAATGATCTTCTTTGTTCATCTATAAAGGATACAGACATAGATTCATTATATTTATATGTGCGATGTATGAAAATGAAGGCCAGAGCAACAGAAAGATACATGTAACATGAAATAGTGATCATAGGTTGTGATCGTCACTGTGGTTGTTAGAACGCTATAATGTATAACTAATACCATAACATGCGATCCTACTTTGCCATGCATGAACACAAACAATATCTGATCCGGTGATTCCACACACTCACTATGGTGCATACTTATAACACAGGTCCTTACACTATACCTGGTTTTCAATTAAACCTGCAAAGTTATTCATCAATTTGGGCTGCAAGTATCAGAAGTAATTATTATTATGACAGTCTAAGAGCTGCACAGGAGCAAGACTCCTGAGTTGCATTAGGGCTGCTGACATATAAAATGTATCAGTAGTTTGTTAATACCACTCTCTAAATAAGCAGTAAATGCAATGACTGTTCCCAAATTCTGATTACTGCAAAATAGTACGAGAAAAACAGACAGTTTTAGGAAACCAAAATGTTGCTTTATAATTAAAAAAGTCCACTATAAAACTTTTAGTGTCACAAAAAATCTCCAAGAGAATGTTATAGTGCAAAAAAAATGCTGTTTTTTTATGACTGTGGTCGACTCAGGTTGCAGCATCTCTACTGGAAGTCATAGGCCCATCATAGGTCCACCTATGATCCCTAATTGTTGGGTAGCATGCCTTACAACAGTATTGAACAGCTGCAGTGGGCAGAGGAAGAATGGAGTTGGAGTTTCACGCTGTGACTGGATATATAGTACCATCCAAGCTTTAAATTTTAAGTGGACTTGCCCTTTAAGTTTCCTGCTAAATCTCTTTCCCTTGCTCTTTTCGCTTCTGTGCCTCTTGGTGTGTCATTATAGCCTCCCACACTAGGAATTAATATTTTCTCATGTGAATGTACTGGTAACATTGCTAGTAGTATTGTTCAGCCTTCCTGCGGAAAAAATGCATTTTCATTTGTTTGGACAGAGTGGGTGAACATTCAGGCCTATAGTCACCACAACCTAATTTACCACTGGTTTGTACAACACTCAAAAGAGATCTGTAATATGGATAATGTGCTGTTCTGGGTTCCTATTGAGTAACAGCAATGAAATTATGTTCAAAACCACCTTTGAATTAAACACCATGAGACTGAATCATCAAGCTGTGACAGGTGATAACGCATGCTAAAAGCGGCTTGTTGAGCGATGCCAATATGTGGGGTATCACTTGATTCATCAAAGTGGTAAAAAAACGTCTTATAACAAAATTAAAGTTTCAGTAATAAAGCCTTCAGCCAAAACTATGTATTAGTTTTGAATGGCATTACAAATGCTGAACCTCATGCTGCCTAATGACGAATAACTTTGAAGAAAAAATTTAAATACAACATGGGTTACTTCAGAGAAGTCTTTATTGTTAACCATTTACTCCTTGGAGTTGCTGTGGTTTCCTAACCTTGGGTTATAGATGAAAAAAGAATACAAAAAAAGCATATATATATATTTCAGTGTTCAACTTCAAAAAGTGACCCAACTTTTCAGTAACCAACAAAAACAGCCGAGTGGTTACTGAAAAGTGCCTGGAGGTGTGCCCAGGTAAAAGGGTCTGGGGAGAACACTGTACTTCTAAATATGTGTATAGAAAAATAAAGCCCCCTCCTCCCCAAAATTCCTTCCCTCCTAGTGGGTAGTTAGTGTAGTCCTAAATGGGAAATAGTAGGTAAGTAACTCATGGGTTCTCCAATGGTAACATAAATTGTATTATTATTCAAATTCATCAATTCACATCTCACCCTATAATGTAGGTATTAATATCATCAATTGAGCTTGTAATAAAAGCTCTGCTATAAAACTGGAATGGTTACATTGCTTCTCGCTTTGTCCCAGGCATAAAAATGGAATAAAGTTGTTGTGTATGCCTAAAAACTGTATGGGGTGAGGAATCAGATGGATTCACTGTTGGCCAGTAAAAAATCTTGGGTAATAATCAAGATTTCCCTTGTGATTGTTGAACCTATCTGTATGTGTTTAAGAAGAAAAAAATCATTTTAGGGCCTGGCTTTTATAACTTAGTCACTTAAGGAGATTTTATTCAAACAGAAAAGATGGATGCTGTGTATAATCAAAATAATGATTTGGGGAGCTTGAACTCAAAGGGCTCCCTTCCTGCACTTGCTTCCTTTTAAGGATTAAGAAGATCTGCAATTATATTTCTAGCGGCTGGATAATTTCAAATGCAGGTGAACAATTGTGATCTGACTCCCCGCCCTCCAAATTTATTCATTGCATAATATACAGATGTGAAAAGTAGGAGCACCAAGGGAGATTTATAAAAACGGATACAAAGAAAAAGACAATTTAACTTCAACTTGGCGTCTTTGATGAAACACAGTTCAGCATGTTCTGCTTTCTGCTGGTTACGTTCCCATATACTCCGGGTATTTCAGGCCTGGTCTTAGCCAGGGATCAATGCCTGAGAAGCATTTTTGCCACCACTGCTGCCATTATATACTGTATATGATGGGATTTTCATGTGAAAATGTGTGCTCTGTGGACCATGGTATTACAGTGCCTACATGTTCTGACTGTTGCATTAACATACAGTGCAGCAAGCTGTTCATATCCACAGGCCGGATTAAGTAAAATTCTCACAAATCAATTTACTGTCTAAATGCGGACATTCCCTCAGCTCTAGGGTATTCTGCATTCATACAAAATGGGTCATATTTCAATTAATTCAACCACTAAGGACTAATCCTGAAAATTAATACATCCATTTTCTCCCCACAGAGCTGACAGTTGCTGGAAATGGGAGCAAGTCACAGTTCTGTGCAGTTGCAGGCAGTGTATGGAGCTGCAAGTGAGTGGGCAGAAGCATGCCAATGAAGACCCACTTTATAAACAAGGCAAAGTTACCATGGAAACACTCCACGGAGATAGAGCAAAAGACAAGAAAAAGAGAAAAACAAAGAAAAAAAGTATGAAAGAGGAAAGGGTACAGAAATGCAAGGGACTGAACTGATCTATTATACACAATCTACAACAAAAATGACTTTGACCATTCCTACACATCATCTAGTGCTAAATTGTCTGGAATAGTTGTGAAGGTTTCCAGAACAGAGAAGTGGAATTAGTCTGTTATAATCCAGTAGTGAGCAGTCTGTTATAACTCTTAAAAATCTTTTTCTAAATACTATTTCTGCCTTATGTCCAATTGTTTGGAACAATAAACATTTAACCCACATTCTCTTAAACTGGGAGCTATCATGTCTGGGTACAGAATTGTCCATTGCTTCTACGATGCCCTGAACAAACTTTCAGCATGTTGAAAAGAATCAAAATTTGAATCACTTTGTAACAATTTTTCACCAACATAGAAATCCCTGCTGCTTCATCATCCTAAAACGTTCCTCATGGTTAGACAAACATCTGCCTCTGTCAAAACTTCTGCCCACCTCTGCATGGTCTCATATAGCTGGAAATATGGACAGTGAATTCTACTCCGTTTAAAAAGTTCCAGGGTATTGGGATTACTTTTACTAGAAAAAACGAGGGGCATGACTCAATAGCTAGCACAATTAAACCTAGAGGTCCAGGTCCAACCTAGAAGTACCGTAAGGTCCAAGTTTACTTGTAGGTGCCTCTAACAATGTTTTGTTCAACCGTACATGGCTAAAGTTTAATACATGTTGATATACAAATTAGTTCTGTAGTCAGTCAAAATCTTTAAATTCATTCTTTAGACATATCCAGACAACCATTTGAAGATGTCAGTCCTCAAAAAAACCATCCCAAAGACAAGCTTGTTTTTAATTCAAATTATTCCAGGTTTGCCTGATCACCCAGATTCTCCCATATTATTCTATCTTCCCCAGTTTAGGAGACCTTTAATAAATCAGGTAAAAAGAGTTGTTCTTGGGTCAACCCGGGGAGACAATGCTTCATTGCCTTGCTAGGTAGTAAGGTTCTGCATTGATTGGGAGGTTTAAGTTGTATGCTTCAGGCATAGTACATTTTAGCTTTTGCAAGGTGAGATTAAGATCTTTTTGGGAAATCACCAAGTAGTATTTCACAAACAGAATTATTTAATAGGTTAGATGAACAAACAATAAGGGCAAAGGTCTTTATTTATTTTTAGATAACACACCTGCCTCTTATAGATAACTTCTGCTCAGTTGTGCCATTCTGCAGCTGTCATTTCAGCATTGTTTTGCTGAAGCCAATGTTTCCTCAGAATAAAGAGAACAATTTATTTTTTATAGTTGGGGAACCAACTACATTAAGGTGAGCCTGACGTGACAGAAATATTTAGCCTGCTGCTGGCCTCGTTCTGGCAATTCTAGGTACCTTGCTGTTTCTGGTTGGTTCAAAGACCTGGAACAAACATTAGAACATTTTGAACACTGCAGAAAGGCTACATACACACTGATACTGGATGGACATTTGCAGCCAGCACTTACACAAAAGCTTGTGGATTCTTTGTGGACCATTACTACTCTTGTTGGATATCCAATTCCCCCCAAATCATAGTCATTATTATAAAGTTGCCCCTTCTTATGGCTATACCAGCCTCCACTCTTTTTGGAAAGTTGTACACAAGATTTTGGATAGTATCTCTGCCAAGTTAGGCTGCCTGGTACTGATGTTGAGAGGCAAGGTTAAGGCTACACGCAATCAAGTTTCTCCGCGCTAAACTAAATACTGCCTTTTTGGAGCTGTATACAGTATACAGTGCCACATACTTTTGATCATAGCTTTACGTGCTTGTCAAGAGTTTACAAAATTGTGGTCATATAGTGTATGTAAGGAGGCAAAAATGCTGTAGTTCATCCTTTGGGCAGTGTATCTAGGATGATATGTTATATACACAAGACATCAAAGAGCAAAACCCAGAAGTGCATACAGAGTACTTTCTTTTCATAGCTGTGAGTTCTGGGCCTAAATATCCAGGAGAACAGGCCTCTAATCAGTAAAGGCCCGTGAAAAGATGACACCTTCTCTAAAAAAAATCTAGTAAAGGAGATTTGTCCAAAGGCATTAAAGAGTTATTGTTACTGTGTGATTCAGAATGTAATCAGGAAGACCAATCAGGGATTACA
>NC_092869.1:22068491-22071983 GCF_032062135.1 Pyxicephalus adspersus | reverse complement strand
GCGTCTTATAGTCCGGAGCGTCTAATGGTCCGAAAAATACGGTAATTAGTTCTGCCAAGAAATCCATGATTCAGAATTGACATTAGTTCTGCACAGTACCAAAGTTACGTAAAGAAACTCTTTGGAACCAAATTATTCTGTCCTGATCAGGGATTCCTCTCTCTTTCTTTCTGTCGCTCTCTATATATATTTTTATATATAAACTTTTTAACTATAAAAAACATTACACTGCACAAACCTTCCATCCAACCTCTAAATGGTTGTCTTTATTCGGCATAGCTTGTATCATAACGGGAATCTGGGGATAACTTTATCCTGAAACAGGTTCTAACTCCTAACATCCTACTTTCACAATTTATGCTATCTAAATCCAGACAGAGGGATTGTGCTCACAGATTTATAAAATTCAGATCACTGCAATTTAGTGTTAATCTCCTAGTTCCCTATGCAGTTATCACCCTAGGAAACCATCCACCTTATGGAGCTGTGCAGAAATGAATACGGGTATTTGAAAAGTAGTCTGGCTGTATTATCATTACATTTGGTAATGACGTGTTTCTGAAGTGCAAATATCCGAAGGTCACGCTCATTCCAACCTGTATTTTTTTCAGCCAGCTTGTACATTCATAGGAACAGCTAAAAGACCTGTAAGCAAGGCCTGGAATTGCAGAGGAGAGTCTGGCATCACTGCACCTTGCTCACTGCCAGCTTTTAATGCACTTCGGAAATCTGCTTTCTCCCAGCTGCTGGTAGAACAATTATGGTACTGTGGTTGCTATGAGATGTGTTTGATTTCTCCCCAACCCCCCCTTTCCAAAGCCACAGTTCTGTGCAGGGGCAGGCAAGTCTGGGGAAAAGCTATAAAATTGTCTCCAGCTGCAGAAATGGCAGCCAGGATAGCAAAGCTTTCCCTCCCCCCTCCACCCACTCACAACACACACAACTTTTCTCCTGTCATCCTTGAGCATCCTACAGGCAGCCAGGAAGCCAAATTTGCTAGGACTGCAGCCAGCAGGAAGTGGGAGATTGTGAGATTAGAATGTAACACCAAGATTTAAAGGCTGTCCATTAAAATCTAATCTCAGCCAGGATAATAACAATAAAGGCATACAGAAATATCACAGGGAGGGCATTGCTAGCAGAGGTTTAAAGGGAGAGTGGAGAAAAATATGATAGATGTGAAATCACCAGGAAGAGATGCTGATAAAAAGTCTGAATGACAACAAGGGGAAATGATTAAAAGACATTAAGGGAAAGAAAACAATGACATGAAATATATCAAATGAAGATAAAGAGAAGGAGAACTTGGGGAGGGAAGTGCAAAAAAAGACATGACAGGACTATGACTGATAAAAGAAAATTATCGGGCCTCTGCTCTATTTACTTAGCATTTGCAAAAATACTGGATCTTACATCCTTATTTTGCATTCCTATACCTAGACTGCCCATATACCTTAAAGCTGAACTCCAGATAACAAAATATACACCAATCCCAATGCAATGGAAAATACAACATTGGACACGGTGCATTTTTTTTAATGGTAAATGTGGTAGACATGATCCATCTTTCTACTACAAATATTGCAGTGTAGGACCAACTTTAAAAACTAATTCCAATCAGAATAAACACAATTTTCTGTATTTCACCGCATGGCATGAATTGGTTTGTAGCCTTGTGATATTTGCAAAAAGATCCCTCTAGGCCTTTATGTTTTAGGTGGGTCACATGATTACAGAGTGCTAAAAGCACATGAACAAGTTACAATTATAATCTATAAGGCTTTTCACATCTGCTTGTCGCATTAAAGGGTAGTGTGTTTTTTATAAGTAATATTTGTTGCAGTTTGGTAAACTTGTGCATTGCATTGACAACAAATGAATAAAGCCCTAAATGTAAAATGCATTTTAAAACGTGTGTTGTTCAAGTCACACCACAGTAAAAACTGAAAATTTAAAAAATGCACACAAAACAAAGATCTTAGGTGGCCATACATTTAAAACAATTCTATGAAAATGCACTAGAAATGCATGAGTAAAAAGTGCGTTTTCTAAAGTGAAGGTATTAAAAATCCTTAATATAATGTGTGGATGTAAAAGGGGGCCACGGTTAGATGGACCTATATGCTGTGTAATGTCTAGTTAACATCTGGTATCTACAGAAGCAAGAATTTTGTCTATATTTACATGTTGCAATTTTTAGAATCTGACAGAAAGCACATCTATTAGTGTCCAAATTCCTCGGCTCTGCTAAGCACTTTCACAACACAACATGTGGCCACCAGGTTTAAAACTTGAAGGGTTAACTATACCCTTCCTATTTTACAGAGCCAGTAGGTTCCCTCATATGGGCCGCCTGACAAACATAAAAGTGATCTGTGAGTAAATGGCTAGACAAGATCCTGCTCCCTACATCATACAGTACCAGCATGTGGGAGCACCGAGTAACCCACTACAGCATTCATTTGGCTTTTGTCATATCAGACATCTCAGTGACTCCACTACAAGTCACGCTCAGCCGAGACACAAACATTAATCTGGAACCTAGCTATTATGAACTAAAGCGGTATTAAATTGTTTTCACTTCCAGTATTAAAGTGTAATGCTAGACAAAAGTTCTAGTTTTGGGTAAGGTGACTGGAACTAGGGCTAAACGTTGCCCCTTTTTTTCTGATAAAATACCATAGGCATGCAACTTCATGAAAACATCAAATCAAACAAAAAGCTAATAAAAATAATGTCCTTTCTTGATATCCAATCAGGAAACTATCAATCGTTTGCTGGACCAAGCAAACATCCAATAGCATATGCTTATGGGTACGTAAGCATGCTAGAAAATTGTCACCCCAAGATGAACAATTGTGATTGTGTTAGGTGAAAATCTAGCACGTGTATAGTCAACATCCTTTTTACAAATGACTGAAAAAGGGGAATCGCTGTCATTATCTATGGAGGCTCATACTCCCTTTTCAATTTAACAGAACAGCAATGTGTGTACATCGCCTGTTTGTTCTAGTGTTGCTGAAACTGATCATGAAAACTAATTTCCACTGAATTAAATTTGATGTGCGTACATAGAGTGAGAACTAATATTAGGTTTACTGATGTTACTACTGGTCAGCAATTTATGAAACAATCTTCCCACTGACCACCATGCTAATATACAGTGAGCTGTAGATATAGTAATACCAGCAGGGGTTCACTAAAACCTGGAAGTTATTTCAAGAGTAATTTTTCCCCTGTGTTAAAAGAAAGGCTGCTTTATGCACATTATTTTGATTTGGTGATTTTGGCTCACTCATGCCCCAATTCATTGAGTATGACTTCAAAGCAATCCCTTATTTTTTAAGAGGAAAGACATAGTTTAATTGTCTATTTACACAGCCTAATTTCTTTGAACAGGAGATCCCCTAACCAACCCATGGGGAGTTTACATTTTAGGAAAGATTTTCCTCCATCCTGTGCAAATAGGTAAGGACTGGAAATTCTGTTTTT
>NC_092869.1:22015494-22068169 GCF_032062135.1 Pyxicephalus adspersus | reverse complement strand
TTAGGCTGCTGATGCAAACCAAAAGTTGTACAAACTTTACACAGGTATGACCCACTAGTATCACCATCAGAAAACCTGCCTCTAAGAAATGCTATCCAACCAAAAAGCAGCATAATATCAGGAACCCTAAAATGCCACAAAGAATAAACAATTAAAAAAAGTATTTTATTAAGAAAATAAAATGCTTTATGCTTAATTGTATTGTATTCACAGAAAGATATATGCTGTATTTGTAATCAGTACTCCTTTACCAGTGCAGAGGATCCATGCATAGACGGAATTATAGTTTCCCCTCAGTTACTATAGATTTGTCACATTGTAGGGAAATGCTTATAAAATGACATCACTGTAGTAAACTTGGATCTCTACGGTAAATAGGGGTCAGTAAACTAAAGTTGTATCACTAATCAACATTGATCTATCAGGGAGTCACAAAGCACTAAAGCAATGCTTCAGCATGACAGTCCAGAAGCTAGAATTCTCAAAACAAAAGTTCATCAATGGCAGCTTCCATGAATTACTTCAAAGTAATAGTGCAATACCTTGAGTGAGATCTTCAAGGGCACGACGTATACCCCTATCGAAAGCTCGAGCGTCTGCAGGGCTTTGGAATGTGAGGCCAAACTTCTTATCTCCAATCCTCCAGTGGTGAAAAGTAGGGGTGACTTTATTGTAGACCAGTTCCTTCTTTAGTACACACTCCAGGACAACCTAGGGCAAAAGAGTTATGATTATACTCAAAAATAAGAAATTGTACTGCCATATTTGTATTAGTATAAACCTAGTTTACTTTAGCTGGCTCTTTCCATATCTGTAGTTGCCCTTCCAAGGCTCGGTCCATGCAAAAATATCCAATGCCTTAAAGTGAATCTGTGGCACGATTATGCAAACTATAAGTGTTTAAATATTCTTAACAAGCAGTAAAAAAAGTCCTAATTCATCATTGTATCTATGAATGCTAGGAAAAAACGTAAAAATGTGAAAAGCAAAGCAAAATGTAATTTAATGTAATTAATTATTCAACAGAAGTTAACTGAAACTGTGTTATACTTCCCTGTTTAAGTATCTGTCCTTTATGAACATGCCAAAAAGCAAACACAAATAGGGACTTTTAAGGCAAATATTTACATATGATTACTTATTAGTATCTTTTATGCATTTCTAATATCATACATATCTATTTTAAATAAAACAATAAAAACATCCATCTCAATCTGTATTTCTTTTCTACTAAACGCAATTCCTATTTGTGTTTGTCTTTGGAGTTTTTTGAAAAGTTTGTTGTTTTTGGGATGTGGCAAAAGTTTGAGTTTGTTGGGAATCATCTAAGAATTTTTTTATATATACTTTATGAACATGCTTAGTGTTCCCTGTCAGCCATAAAACAATATAGCATATGAGAGGGTAGGTGCAACAAAACCTTAAAAAGAACCAAGCTTCAGAGGAACCAGATAATCTTTACATGTATGTCATCCTCCAACCAATATTAAACCCCAAAAAAGACCAGTACCGCTAAATGTAGTCTTAGAGCACAGGGGAAGACAGTTCAGGCAAGTAAAGAGAGGGATCAGAACAGGTAGTACTGGTGAGGAATGCCATACAGGATGGTTGGATTTTCACTACAATTAGAAAAGACTCCACTTAGTTAAAGGATCCATTTAAGGCATTACTGTTGGGGCATTATTTAAAGAGGAGGTTGTATTGGTGGATGTCCAGGCCAGAGCGCCTGAGTAGGCCATTTGGGAATAACAAGCTGGGATTATGCATCTAGGTTTGTCTGTACTTGAACCAACAGAGAACTGAATCAGACCTCTTTTGGGGTAAATGACAGGGATTGACTGTTGAAAGACAAAGGTAGCCTGTGGGACTACCAAACTCTTAGAAAAGGACTAAGAGAACTAGCCTAGTAAGAAGGCGGGGACTGACAAAGTTTTGTCTGGCTAGGAAACCAGCTGTGTGACAGCTAGAAGGCAGGAAAAACTTTGTTGTTGCATGTATTGCATTGGTACAATATTCTGATGATCTCTTTCATGGATGAACAATAGTGGGCTGGAAGTCCAAAAACAAAGCTTAACTGAATTGTTTTTAAGGTTCAGATTTTAGGTTATTTAGAATGTTATTATTTGGCAGCAGGGTTGGGTACTAAAGATAAATGAAAGTAGAAAAATCTGATATGCTGTATCTGTTGTATAAGTTTGAATGTAGTGTTCTCCCCAGCCCCTTTTAGCTGGGCGCACCACCCGGCACTTTTCAGTAACCACCTGGCTATTTATGAGTTGCTAAAAAGTAGGGTCACAATACAGGGGCATTGGACAGTGAATACATAAAACAAAGACAATAGAAAAACTGAGACATACTAAGGGGTTGGACATTAGAAAGTTAGAATAAAATATAGAAGGGTTTTAGAAAACTGACATATTTATAGGGGTTACCACATTTGTATGGCAACAACAACTGAAAACTTTTCAAGTGCCTTCCCAAATTTTTGACCACCTGTCTACAGTTATTGAAAACAATTCTAGGGAGAACATTGGATTGGTTAGTATTTATGTTTGACAATTTCCTTTTATTCACTCTATATTTATTCACTCAATTAAGGTAAAATCTAGATTTTCTTTTCTTAACAAATAAAACATAATCCTCTTCAATCTTTGCTGATATGGATATTAATGAAAAGGCTGCAAAAATTTGATATTCACTTGCCTATTAATATAGCATTAATTTTTCAAACCATACCACTAAAATATTCTCTATATTACTTTTTAAAATGACTTTTTACCATCAATTAACACAACAAAACTAATGCAAAAGAAAAATAAATAAAACATAATAAACAACAGTTATCTCCTATTGTAATCTTGTCATTTATATAATGTGCAGTAAAAACAGACAAAAATAAACCATAAAGAACACATTTACAGATAAATACCGGCTACAAGTCACTGCAGTCAGTAGTTTGTTGTATATATGAGACCAGAGGACTACATCAGCAGGATGCAATGTGAATTTATTCCTGGTTGATAGCGAAAGATCAGATGGGGGCATTGCTATAACTTCCTGCAGACTGGCTGGAGCCCAGAGCAGGAAGGTGACAGTAATAATGCAGGATGTGTGGAAGCAACATGAAGTCTGACCTGACACTCTCTGGCCTCCTGCATAGATGATGCTGCAGATGGTCCCAAGAGGAGGCCTCTTTACTTCTCTCTGAAAAAAAATCAATACCCCTCCAGCCTCCGGAGGTCACATTCTTCTCCTTAACACCGCAGTACAGCTAGTGGATGCTAAGGGACTCAAATTCACAGTCTCAAGCATTGAAGCTTTATTACTGTGGTACTTAAATGCTGCAATGAGAAACATGCCCAAAATGAAGGGCTTTAATGTTTGAAAGAAACTAAAAAGAACAATCTCCACCGATGAATGCTAAGCTTCACAGAGCCCTCAGAAAATACATGGTGTATTGTGGCAAAGGTGAGTATCAGTGGATGAAAATAATATTATTATTATTATATTATTAATAATAAACAGGATTCATATAGCGCCAACATATTATGTAGCACTGTACACTAAAAACGGGTTGCAAATAACATACAAATACAGACAGTGACACAGGAGAAGACCCTGCCCCGAAGAGCTTACAATCTAGGAATGCTTATAGAAACCTTCTGTAAAGGTTCTGAATGGCAGCTGAGCTTACACATGGAAAACGACTTATGCCACCCCCCCTGCTTGTGGCAGTGTTTGGGTGCTTGATGACTAAGGAGCACATGCTTTGCCAAAAGCACCAGGCTTTAGCTTTGCCATGCTTCTCCACTGCTCAGTTGATTTGCCAAAGCTGCCAGGAAATACCCGCTGCTGTGGGCTTAATTTGTTCAATTGCAATATTAAAGTAGTTGGTAAGGCTTAAAAGAGAAGTACATTTATAATAATTCAACAGGGACCCACATACTTTACCTTCCCTCCGTTGCAGTACTGCAGCCCCCATAACCTTCTCTTTTATACCCCACTGTACTTAGAGAGATCAAATAGCAAACCCGGTACAGAAGCGGTAGACTACACTAGGCAAAAAAAATTCTAGTTCATCTAGGTTGCAAAAATTGTTAGTGCTGGCAGCAAAAGGGTTAATCGTTGTACTTGTCCTCACTAGTGATTTTATTTTTACTAGCGCTGCATATTTGCTCCAAAAGAACTTTTAGAGAAGTGTAATGCACTGTACTACATGATCCCCCGCCGGAAGAGATAACAGGAAGATGATTAAAGATTTCAGGGATTTAGGCGGCCCACGTGCAGTCTGAGCAGAGTCTGAGGAGAGTGGGGGGATGGAGCCATCAGACAAGGCCTTAGTAAGTGAAACCTGCTTCTTGCATTAACCAGATCAGAACATTTACTGATGGGAAAGGCAGGCTGACTCGTAAAAGCAGCCATTCTGGCAATGGCTGACAAAGCCATGGAGGCTGGACTAATCAATATGTCTTGGGTGCATCCACAAACCGCATGACTGAGCCGTGTATGAAAAAAGTAGACTGTTATTAACTTTCTGATTATAAATTCGACCATAAATGCTTAAAAAATGTTAATTATTAGTAAAAAAAATATTATGTTTGTAATAAATATATTGTTGTACACAAATGAAATATTTGCATTCATGTGTGTATTATTGAGCTGCTTGCTTGGAGGTAAAATAAAGTTATAAAAGCTTGGACCTTCTGTCTGTAACCCATATTGGAAGATTCACTAGACAAAGTCCACCTGTGCTACAAGCAAATATTTTAGTGAAGTGATACAGTACAATAAAAATAAAAAATATGCACGATATCGCATTGGGTCTTTGTATGTTTTTGTCTCTTTAACCCAACGCGTTTTGCCTGCTGGCTTCCTCGGGGGAAGTCCTAAAGTAATATATTCATCTTACAGATAATGAATAAAGATGTGAAGTGATGTTAGAGTACTCACTTGTAATAAATACGGTGAAATGAATGATGTTCCAATGGATGTATGGTTTCAACCAAAAGGTTCAACTGAAAAAGGTATAATCTACCATTGATGAGTTGGACTGTGAGTTATAAAACAGTAAGTCCCAGATACATACAGGTTCACGGGTAGACAGGAAAAGTATAGTGACGCTAATAACTTACATAGTTCTGATGCCAGCAGCTGTTAGCTAGCTGGGAAATAATTGTAATCCTGTTGAAAAGAGGAAGGATGGGGTGGGGGAGAAAGGGGGGGGGGGGTAGGAGGGAAAAAGTTATTAATATTTGTGTCCAACTAAATATAGAAAAGAGGAGTTCAAAGAATTATATGTAATTTACTTTACCTAGCTGTTTTACCTATTCTCATTAGGTGAATTTTACAACATTCTAGAAGAGCCAAAGCACCCCTGTAGCACAGGTGGACTTTGTCTAGTTAAGAGTCCAGTGTCACTAATAAATAATAAAAACACTTTCCCAAATAATTTCCCACAATCTGGGAAATTTCTACTAACTTCCTCCATCTTCAGGTCAGGAAATAAAGAGTCTAGTCTTTTGACCCTTACCTACTCCAGAGAAACAAACACAACTTGTAAGACCCTGAGTGACTTGGCAAGAGGCAAGAGGTAAATTGGGATGGCTAGAATAATGGGTCAGAACATCTCTAAAACTGCAGGTCTTGTTCCCCCAGTGATTAGTACCTTCCAAAAGTAGTCCAAGAAAAGATAACAGATGAACCTTTCATAGGTGCTCAAGGTTTAGTTTGTGTGGGGAAATATGGGAAACTAGTCCATCTGGTCCAATCACAAAGAACTTCTCTAGCTGAAACAATTTAAAGTTGCCCATGAAAGGAAGGTGTGGAATACATGGTGAACCACAGCCTACTGAGTAGACACAGGGATGACCCCCTCTTTCCACTGCTGAAAGAACAGGGATATGGGAATCCAAATTGAAATATGGAGCAATGGAAGAAGGTTTAGTTTACTAAAGAAATTGACCCAAGCAGTGGCAGTGTGAATTTTAAGATCCGCTGCTAATATCTTGGAGACAATTACCACAAAACATAAGAAATTTTATCGAGTCTGTGTATCAATCAGGTCAGACTTGTTTGAATGGCACAAGAGGGATCTACACAAAAGTTGGATAATTAATGCATATGAGAGCTGTTTCACCATTACTGGGTTTGTATTTCTGTTCATCTAGTCCTGAGATTAACATAACTTGGCCACACAGCACATCTCATAACTGGACAGACAGGAAATCTGATTTTTCTCTGCTACAGTTTGGTAACACTTATAGGTCTAGTCCTTCCCCCAGCCTTTGACTGGAAGTCAAGTTCATGAATTATATATAAACCTTTCCCAGCCCCCTTAACTGAAACATCTCCCCCCAGGCACTCATTTTACTTATCTGATTGCAATGGCCTCCTGTGTTGTCTACAACAGCAAAATTCTCAAAATCCTCCTAGCAGGCTGTTGTGCCTCAATGACTTAAATATGGAATTGTTACTGTAGTTTATAAAATCCCATTCAGTCATATGGGACATTATTATCAAAGTAGCAGGACACTAGATTTTACTGGAAGCTAAGTAAAGCAGTAAAGGAGGTCACAGCCTTTAGAGAAGGTAAGAAAGATCCATGAAGTATATTGATTCAAATAAGGTTAGTTTAGGGGGAAGGGAGGGGAGGGAGGGTAGAGCTATACATAAAACTTTAACTAAAATCACTTTAGACTAATGGTTGCCAAAAACACAATGTCAAGTCAAGTCAATAGCTTCCTGGTTGAATTTTGGCTGCTGTGATATTTGCAGATAGTAGTCCAGAGCTCCAGACAAAAAAAAAACATTTTTTTTCCTTTGACTAAGTACAAGTGATTAAATCCACATAGTATTCCACATCTTTCAAGAAATTAGGAAAACCACACTTTCCTATGCTTCATTTATTCCTTAAACAAATGTCCAAAAAGTTGCCTATGTAGCTATTGCTTTAACCTTGGAGCGGTAACCCCAACTGTAGCTTGGGGTAAATAACAACAGTTGATAGCGGTAACCTCAAGCCAAACTTCGGATAGCTAAATAAAATAAAGAATAAAGACTTACCTGGTTCCACCGGTGACCTCTAGTGTCCTGCCCGTCCGATCCTATCCTCTGGCTGTGTCCTCTTCCTACGATAGGTCCCCTGGCGAGAGCGCTGACGTTTCCCGGCAGTTCCCGGTGACGTTGGTGCGTGTGAGAGGGCGTGGCAGGATTTTCAAACTATTTTGTATTGGATTCAATACAAAATAACTATTAAATCCAAAACAAAGTAATCATAATATATATATATATATATATATATATATACTGGTGTACAGTTATATTACAGGTTTCATTATTTTTTATTTATTTATGCACCCTTGTTTTACCAGATTTTTGTGTTTTTTATTTAACGTTTATTATTAAATTTATTAAATATTGGACATATTTCGCTGAGTTGTGCCTAAGAATTACAGGCCTACAATGTACAAAAAATTTTCATGAAAGACAATGTACCGCTTTTAGACATATAAATCCAGACAGAACTGAACCCCATGGGAGGTTAAACTCTCTGGCTATTAGGTGGAATTTACAATACTGGATCACAGTATTGCCAGGTAAAATGTGTTTTACCAAAGCAGTCTATGTGCTCACCATGTGTTGACATCCATGCTCAATGAAACCCCAATGCAAATTTGCAGCAAACAAAATGTCTTCTCTGCTGTAAAACTGTTTGAACAATTGTGCTAAAGTGCATCACAATGAAAATGCATAAATACAGTGTTCACTGAGTTCAATGCCAAAAAGTTTTACAGGTGTGTTTTTCACCAAATTTTTTTTTCCTAGTACTGAAAGCTCTAAAACCAGAGAAAACAGTGACCATGTCTCATTTTTGCTCCTAACTTAGGTCTTTTTTTAATGAAAAAGAAATACAACTCCACCTGCAATTTGTATTATCTAACCATTTATTCATGTTAAACTCTCCCCCTTCCAAAGACAAAAACTACAAAAAGGTAAATTATATCATGTATCATGTATTGATTCAAAATATGTTCTTGAGGAGAAGACATTGACAACATTTTTTCTTGAAGAACACCAAATAAAAATGTTCATAAGCTAAAATGTAATCAATGTCTTAATGTAGCAGAGTTATGGTTAAAAAGCAATGGCTGTCCATAGCCTCATATCACACAATCTATGTCCTGCATTTCTTCAGCCTAGTAATATTTGGCTCCATCATGCAAACATGACCAGCAAACCCCATTTGGCAAGGAGCCTGGATTTCACACACCACTGGCTTCAACATGCCAGGAGTGAGCTGATTCATGCAGAATCCTGTGGCTTTCCTCCACTAACAGTCTGTCTCCTTCAGACTTATTATCCTGTACCGGAACACTGCACTGTCGCCGTGGAGACCAGAACTCCAACAGACATGGTGACCAAGTACAACAGGCACATGTTTTAAAACTAAAGCCATACACACCACTCATACGATGTATAGAAAGACAGATTATGTGAACAAACCATATTCGGCGCTGACCACAGGGTCAAAACCATTTTCCGGATACTTGTTTAAGGAAGCCCTGGTGCTGGGCTGTTCATTTCAACAAAAATAGATCCATAACAGTATATGCCCAACATATTTTAGGCATGTAATTAACCTATTAAAGCAGTCATTCTTAACCGGGGTGAAACTCTGGAGTTATTCTAGAGGTTGTTGTAGGAGTTTTGTGGCCAATGCCACTTGACACCAAAACTCTTTTTAGTTACCTTTAAGGGGAGCATTCTTTCCACCAATGTAAAGTGTGTTTTTTTTTCATTGACATATAGTTTTATCAGGGACATTTTTAAAGGGTTCACTAGGGGTAAAATAGATGGGAAAAGCTGTAATAAAGCTTCCCTTGTACGGATATACAAAAGTCCTAAGAATGTTGCTGTGCAGCCATCTTGGATGTGATGTTATCATCATTAGAGGACTCAGAGCTGTCATACAAGTGATATTATGCTCTTTTCCTTCTCCATAGGCAGCTATATAAAAGTTTATGTAAGGAGGTGTAGAGAAGGACAACGGAGCTGGGCCAGCACAAAGACCAATCAGACACATCTGAAGAGGAGAGGGCTATGATGTGCAATGATGGAGGCTCAATTTTTCCTGCTACAAGACGCATTGCAAACAACTGAAACGCGTGAACAAGAAAAACACTCCAAAAAGCAGTATTCTTACATGCAAGTGTTTCTTTAAAAATAAACTTTTATATGTTTACTGTTGTTCCTGCCAGAGAATTTGTCATTTTGGTCAGCAATTTATAAAGAATGCACTTCGTCTCAGGATACTACAGTTTCTGTTCTCTTCTACACAAATAGAAAATTGTCATCTGCAAGTTATTTAAGAATTTATATGTTCAAATGCAAAACCATGGAAATGACAAATGTTCCTGTATTGAAATGACAAGAACATAGGACTAAACACAGATTTTTCTTAATGACTAAAACTGTAAGAATGACAAAAATAATTGATGTACTGCCCAAAATTAGCTACACACTTAAATGATTTCACTTGCATGTGCTGACCCAAAGGCAATGTGCCTGATGTCCTATAACTTTACTTCCAGCTAAATGATGTGTGCTAAAAAAAAAAAAAAAAATGAACATGCTGCATTTTTGGCAAATGGAAGGTCAGTTATCCTACCAGCCCTTCATCCCTGTTGCAGTTAATAAAGGGGTTGGTGGGGTTTCCAAAAAATGAATATTGTAAACAATTGCAGCTTCTGGTTGAATGTCACTGCTTCCTACAGCACTCAAAAACATTTTTCTCAAGGCGCTCTGATTGCCCAAGATGCAGCAGGGAGGTCATCAGCACCTCCCAGAACCCAGAAGAAGGCGAGTAATTATAACAATTTTTATTTATTGACAGCTTTTTTTTTTAAAAGCATGGGGAAGGGGCTGCCTGAGAAACAAAGGTTTAACATGGGTTTGGTTCCAGCCTTAAAGATTATTACTAGGCCTTAACCATAACAGTGCACTATGAAAAAATAAAAGGTATAAGAGCATGAATGAGTGGATTTCATTGCAACAACTGTTCCTTCGTTCTTTTCACTGGATTTTTAAACACTGAGCACAAACAAATGGAGCTATAATGCTGAACAAACATATGCTTATGAAATACAGAAGATTTAAACTTGGCGTGCATACAGATGTTTTTATAAAAACTCGGAAAATGGACTGAAAGAACATGCAATGTACATCACTGCAGAATTAATCCTTCTGTTTAGCAATGCTTGCAGCTTCACTCCATCATAATTATGTTTAAATCCTGGATCTAGCTGCTTTTTCACAAATTACTTCACAAAACCGGAAATAGATTAAAAATGAAAATGGTGCTGTGTTGGTCATCTTCTCATTGAAATAAAAAAGAAAACCAACTGAATTAAAAATGAACGTGCTCGTTTTAAGGGAGAAGACACCACAAGGGTAACATTGACAAATCGGGAACTTAAATGAAGAATTAAACTGTTTTATGAAGGATAAAAGTAGCAGTTAAAATAGGTATTTTTGGGTGCACCCTTTAGCTCAGGATGTTTAAAATCAATGTGTACAGACAAACAATCATAAAACAGGTAGTGACTGAATTTGTTTTTTCTCTTTAAGGCCTCTTAATTCTTTGTCACTAATAAACATAGCAAACTGTTACAACACTATTAAACATGGCAACAGAATCCCCCCCACACACACACACACACACACACATTTATCTTTAATGGATGGAAGAAAAGTATTCTGCACTGGGTATGGCTGATAACAGGGGACTTCAGTACAGCCAAGACACCACCAACAAAGGTAGTGTTGGCCCAACAGAAACATCAGGAATTTATAAACTCATTGGATTTGTGTTTTTTTGTGTTTTTTTTTTGTACGTGGAAACTCCTATAGAGAGAAAACATAAGTGAGAAAGACAAAATAGGCATGAATAAGATGTGCTAATATACTTTTTTATTTTATTTTTATACACTGACATACACTTTAAAAACACAGATAAAAATGTAATGGAAACTCTTTAAATAAGTAGGTCGTAGGCTTCAGCAGGCTTTCAACAAGTGGGAAGAAGTACTGAAGTTTGCTAGAAACAAGTTTAAAATGACAGCCAGCACTTCCATCCAGATCAGTGTTTAACTTCCCCAAACTGGACCTGAAGGGTGCATCAACAGCACATTCACACACCAGGCATATCTGTTGCTGTGCATTTTGCCATTACTTAACTTGTGTGGCACCACAACAGGCCTAAAATAGTACATGCAGCATTTAAACTGCAATTATGTATTTTGCGGTGAACTGTGATGAGTGTTGGGATGCCATTTACAATAAATAGAATCACAACCCACCAACATTTTAGCATCACAAAATGTTGTAGTTAGGCTCTTAAGGTTTCAAGAACCTTGGCTGAAGCAAGCTTTGCAAAAGTTGGGTATACATTTTGTTCTAATATAACCTGCACACTGTAAAATGCCCTAGGTGTGTCAAGCCAGTAGGAGGTCCCCTTTAGTCCAGTACAGTTTGTAATCAGGTAGAGCAGGACAGAATAGACATATACACAGTTGTGGAGGTTGTACCAGAGTTGAGGAAAGACCACCAAGAGATTTGTACAGTAATGTAGCAACTATTGGTGATGACACAAAAAACTAAACTTTTAATAATTTATAATAAAGTAACATAGAATTCTGCAGCATCTCTTACCGTTTTGTCTCTGAGCCTTTCCCCATGGACAAGAAAGTCTGTGCTGCCATTATCCTCCGGGTGGAGAGTCTTGTACACGGTGACACAGCTGAGTCCCCCTCCTGCAAGTGGCAGCCACCCGCCACTTGAGTCATCCCGCGTCATCACCACAGCTCGCACGCGTGCATAACTGTCGCTGCAAATCAAGAACAAATATGCTATGGTTAATGGAACTCCACAATAGTTTACCAGGAGAAACACCTATGAGTTCCCAATTGTAGTGTGTTAGTTCTAAGCAGTTTCTTTATCTTCATTGATTTAGAAATGGGCTTTTCTTCTTTAGTACCACTGCAGAAAAGTCTATAGTTTTTAAGGGTTGAAGTGTATCTAATGGCAAGTAAAACAAAAAGTGCTGAATAGTTAAAAATATCTTTTAGATATAGGGAGTTTTTGCCCTGGTTATGATTTTCACCAGGATTGAAAGGGGTGGGGAAATCTGAAATTTTGATTTCACAGAAGTTGAGTCATGGATAGCAGGGAAATCCTCCAATACTTTTTTGCCAATACACCTTCTGGTGTGTCTCAAGGAAGAAAATCCCCCAAGGAAAAAACATTTTCATGGGGTTTCCTTTCTCCACTCTATCCAAAACAAAAACAAATAAGATTGGGCCTCAAATATACATTGGGGGTACAGCCTACCCACTGAGTAGTAAGCTCTCTAACTTCCCATGACCTGAATGGCCCTGAATCTGAATGTGCAAGTGCCCTACTTTCTAACACCTGCTTTATTAGTTCTAATACTTTCCATATACAATGGATGAACATCTATCGAAAGGTAGCAGAGTTCACTAGATCCACTAGCTGTATAGACTTCATTCATTCATTAAAATACAACACACCACAAACAACTTAAATTGTGAAACATTATAATTCTTCATTCTTTCTTGTTCTTTATGGATGCTTCTGCGTAAAACATCATAAGACTAAAAACACACCTGGAAGTACATGATGCTGACAGACTATGACTAAAATTTTCCATCCCACCAATTTATTGTGGCAAGTGATAGGTAATAGACCCAAAATGTTGTTAGATGACCCACACTGTGCGAAGGTACCATAACATACAAAAGCTCCACAGTCTAAAATCATGTAAAAATAGATAAAAATTGAAGTAT
Organism: Pyxicephalus adspersus; assembly: GCF_032062135.1. Taxonomy (NCBI): domain Eukaryota; kingdom Metazoa; phylum Chordata; class Amphibia; order Anura; family Pyxicephalidae; genus Pyxicephalus; species Pyxicephalus adspersus. The sequence continues at coordinate 22,055,306 of NC_092869.1, read as the reverse complement.
TGTTGGGAGTGCTGTTAAAGATCTTTTGAACCTGGCTAGAAATTAAAATTAACCTGAACCTATATAACTTTTCATAACACCATACTTGTCTAGCATTGGTATCATATATATGGTTTACAGTTATTTAAACACCATACATAGTTTCAATTTTTTTTTTACCCACAACACAACATTTTTTAAAGGTATTTAGCCTTTAAAGTAAAGACTGTCTCTATACAACAAATTGTTGTGTGTCTATTTGAATAGAGGCATATTAGGAATTGCTCATTTCTATGGCAATCCATAATTTCAATGTACATTAAGGCACCAGATAATGTAAAATACACTAGAACTATGTGTGCATCCTATACCACAAACATTAAAGTGTAATTCCAGAAATTAAAGCAGTCACTAAGAAAACAAAATTATTATTCAACCACTACTATAAGTAAGCTAGAACAGGCCTAGACCTTCTTGTTGGCTGGTTGAAGCATCTTAGTCCTAACATTTGTTTTCCTTTTAGGATTTTGTATGTGAGAGTCAGTAAGGAGCCTACAGTAGGTGTGCTAGAATATATTGCTGCCACATCACTAGCACAGGAATGCTGGGAACTGGTGCATGCCATTAATGGCTGGATGAAGAATGAAGTACTAAGCAGGTAGGCAGTGCTCCCTCTGTGCTCAGTTTACTGGACTGAAATATAGCATCACAATTAATCTGTGGTTCAGCCATACAGGGCAAGCCAACAGGTTCACTTTAAAGCTAGCCCCTGCAACAAGTTATACTTACTTTGAACTCTGGCCATTTTGTTCAATGCTCAGAAGGAATAGGAGCACTGTGCAAGCTCCAGTCCTAATTAGAGCCCACAAAGGGTTGGGAAGTAGAACAAGTCGCATGATCCTTGTAACTAGATGTATTTAACTCCTATCAGCTTAAGGAGTGGTTGGGGAGCAAAAAGGAAGACAAGATGTGTTGCAAGGGCTCCTCTTAAGTACACCTATGGCTTGGTCCTGCAGGAACTAAGCCAGGTTCTTTTTACTACGTGATTGTCGTGTTTTTAAATATGTAGGCATTCCTTGTAAGGCCAGGCTGAGCAAATTCTGGGTACATATGGGACCGTAAAGAACAATCAAATCTGGGACTGTAATGGACAATTAAAACTAAACAGAACCAAGCATGTTATTTTTGTATTTCTAAAGTCTAAAACACATATACTATCATATAAAAGGAAAACACTGGATCTCACTAATCCCAAGGGTTACACAATGGCCTGATATAAGAATTCAGGAGTTCTGATTTTATGTGTTACATGCTTGTATATGGGTCAGTATCTTAAAGTACTAAAGCCAATCTGTATAAGCAAGGTGAGAATTCCCCTCACGGAAGGTTTCATGTAATAATAAGCACCCTGAGGTGAACTCAAGGGAGCAAAGAATATACAGTGCTCTTGGGTTGCAACATAAACAAGATCTCTTCACAGCTGCTCCTTATAGTATTGCAGTAGGTAAAACAAAAAAAACAAGTATAAGGTTGCCTCTAAAATTCATCTTGGTTTTATTGCCTGCCCAGTGCAATGATTCCATTTTTTTCTTACATACAGAACAGTATCAAACCCTGTATCCAATCTTTTGATGGGTTCTTTTTAGTCAGTCCCTGCTAGAACTTTTTTAATGCCTTATTTATCAGACAACAGTGGGTGTGAGATGGAACTGGATTTGTTTGCAGGTGCAAGTGGGGTTAAAGGATGCAGAGCAAGGGTCTGCTGAGAATGGCAAGACTAGGTAAGCTTGTGAACAATGTGGATCTTTGACCATCACCTATAAATAAAACCATGGGCATTAATATGGAGTCACACCTTCCCCACCTAGAAGCAAAAAAGGTCTTCACATTTTTGGCAACATTCCACGAGACTTTGCATGTGTGTGCTTAAATAATTTTACTTCTTCCCATGCAGCCAAAAAAAGCATTTCTGAAATCATGTACTGATGTTGAACAAGACAACCTGATTTGCTGTTAGAGCTCAAATTAATTCCAAAGGTGTTCAACTGTGTTAGGGTTGGAGACTTTTGAGGTCACTAGGCTAGACAAACCATGTCTTCATGGAAATGGCTTTGTGCAGAGGGTCAAAAAACAGGCCGTATCCAAACCTTTGCCACTAACTTGCATGCCAAATATAATCTAAAATGTCTTTGTGTGCTTTAATATTATAGATAATTTGGAAGGGTGTCCACATTTTTTTAGCCATTTAGTAGTAGGAGTGACTGTTTAGGGTCCACTATGACAATAGTTGTAAGTACAGAAAATCTAATAAATACATAATACTTTTCCATGTATATTACTAAAACATGCAAAGCAAATTGTAATTTATGTGTTATGGATCTTTAATAGAACATTTTGTATTCATTTCCTAAACAGGTTGATTTTTGTGTTTCGTTAGTTAAATGTCATAGGTCAAAAGCATTTAAATAGAGCGAGGACAAATTATGCCCATGTAAGGCTTACTAATACAGTCAACAGCCATGTCATGATAAAGAAAATGACGTTGTAACAGATATTGCTTTCCGGAAAACTGGACAACATTCCACCAAGATTGCTTTCCAGACAAATAAGATAAATATTTTAATCAGTGGGTCTGCCTCCAAAACAAATCAACACTACATTCAAGAGACTTAAAATGTTTCCTAGAATTAGAGATAACATCCAGCTAAACTAAACTAGGTCTCTAGTAAACAAGGGTCCATTCTAAGTTTAATGAGCTGAAACAGAACAGTAAAACATACGGATCATACGGTGGCAGGGGAGTTCACAATTGATCTGTATTTAAGCAATGACTGCATTTACCTTGGTTATCCCCTGGTATAAGGGGATATCCTGACCGGCAGCTTGCAGTCGCAGACTCCTTTTTTGTGAGCCTACACTTAACCTTAACACATAAACAACACTGGTTACACTCCCCCCTCTTCATTTTAGTCTTGTCAATCATAACTATGATAGGGCACATTGACATCATGCGGCAATAAGGCTGGATTTTTGCTTCTTGTCTTCAGATGATGCAGGCGTAATAGAAATTGTACTCCACCATATATAAGAGAAACACATTCAGCCTGATTTATTTTAAACTCTCCAAATCTGGAGAAGGTATATTGGGTGAACCTGGGTGATTCATCAAACCTGGAATAATACTGGTCCAGGACTGATAACATTTGCCAACTAAAAGCAACAAGATATAAACCACTTATATACACACACACACACACACACACACACACACACACACACATATATATATATATATATATATATATATATATATATATATATTTGGTTTGTTGTCAATGAATATGTATGTATATAAAAGCCCCTATATTTTTTATTGGAAAGTGCTGTAAACATTCATATCTCCAATGTATTACTATGGAAATGTGTACATTTCCAATACATAATTACATTTTTACATTACTTATCATATAGGTAGATACTAAAAAGCACTGAAACTGTGTTAAATGTTATCCTGTAGTGAAAAGTACAATCAAGTCTGCCAAGCAGGAAATTAGGAGTGTAAAGTCTACATACTTCACATAGATAGATAGAAAGTAACCCTTGTACGCAGCTTAAGGCAAGGTATCAGGGGAAAGTGGGTGATCCAGCAAAACTTAAATGGATTTCCTAAATTATTTTGCTATTTTGCAAATGTCTAAATCCTTTACCAAAACCACTCCATACCATTTGCTGAATCACCCAGATTCTCCCATGATAGTCTATCTTCCCAGTCGTGGAGCACTTTAAAAAATCAGGCCCAGTTTTCAACTCCTAGAGATTCATATAAATTTTGCAAACTACCCTCTGCTAGCATAAATAAAGTAATAAGTTAATTAGAGTTTTCTAAGCCTCCAGGTGGAGACAGAAGACTTATTCTAGTACTGGAGTTATTTTCTTGCATAGTAAAAACAAAACGGGAGGGGGGGGGTCAGGAAAGTCCCAATTGCCACTGTGGGTTTGTGGATTCATATCAATGTATTTAAATGGGGCTTACGGGATAACTAAACCCGAGAGTGAAAATTTGATTGTCTATCTGTACATGCAATGGATGCATTAGATTTGTGCATTTTCAGAAAGTACAGAAAATACCTGCTGATTGCTGATTTTCCATTTCCTGCAAGCTGAACCCACAGCAAAACAATGTTATTTTTCTGGTTTAGTTTCCTAATCCCATTACCCCCATGAATTGGAGAAGAACAAAGTCAGACATGTTTGAAGCCTGCCTTTGGTGACAGTCATGGATTGTTCTATAGATACAGGACATGAAAATAAAGGGGAAAAGCCTCAACCAAAAAAAACAAATGCAACCACAACATCAAAGAACGAATAAGCTGCAATATATTAGATTTTTTGTTTCTTGGTTTAGGCATGCTTTAAAGCAACAGTGTAGCTACAAATGTAAATTGAAAAATAAAAAGCTGCCGCATAAGAGATTGTATTCTTGTTTGTCATGCAGACAATTGAAGAGTGTGTCCCCTGAAGAATTATATGTGAAGTACTTGGGATAGGTGCCCAAGTCCATTTCAAGGAGGGCATTGTTTTTAATTGGTTGGCTCACTCATAGACTTGCATTGTGGGATAGTAGTAAAGCACAACTGTTTTGTAGCACTGCAAAGCAGGAAGCTGTGCACACCACAAGTAAATATTTATGTTTACACGTCCATTATTACAGACCACACAGGTTAGTCAAAGGGCCTGCTTTTTTAAAGCTATCCAAGACTGGAGAGGATACACTTTCATCAGTGAAGCTGGTTGATCCAGCAAACCTGGAATGGATCTGGTTCAGGATCCAAAACATTTGCTAGCAAATGACTTTGAAAAAAATCCATTCCAGGTTTTCGGAATCACCCAGCGTCCCTGACGAAAGTGTATCCTCTCCAACCTTGCGGAGCTTTAACAAATCAAGCCCAATGATAGGGAAGATATTCACTGTGCTGGCATGTCTCAGTTGTTGGATGAAATGGTGCACATTAAGTAAACCTCCTCCTTTCTTTCAAATTGTAGGAGAAAGTATTAGCTGGTTCACACAAGGATTTTGGTTGATAAATTATGGATAGATGAACAATTGCATTTTTTTTCCCTTCAATTTGTCCTCAGTTTGTACCTGAAGGTTGAATCAAGTGTCAGACTGGGAGCTGAAATGGGCTGCATTACCAGCTATAGATTCCATGGCTTAAAACATTTAAATAAATTGATGAGATGATTAGGAACAGGCTAACCAATTTTAGGGCTTATGTACATGGGCACCAGTCTAGGAAAGACATACATGGAGTAAAGTTTTAGGGTAAAATTATTTCAACTTGCTTTTGAGTGCTTTCTATTTGGCCATGTGTTGCTTCCGCATTCACATTGATTTTTATAGAGAAGAAAGGTAGTTTAAACACAAAAAAAATGCCTAGAGGCTGAAGCTCTAACCCCTATAACTTTGCATGCCCAATAAACTCCACTGCTGTGTAAGGTGCCACTGTTTGGCACAAAGTTTCCCCATTTATACTTCATGAACTCATCTCCTAGGACCTGTGAATAGCAGGCTCTGTGCATCCTTGTCTCATTCACTCACAGCCTGGGGCAAGGAAACCGTTACATAACTGTGTCAGCCACATGGTTAAAGGGCCACTTACACCTCCACACAGTTTGTGATGTCTGGAGATCATGCGAGTATAATGTATTTACCCTGCAACATAACTTTAACAATTAGGATTAACTGTAGTTACATTTTCAAATACTTACTTGAAAGCAAAAATTTAATTTAAAAAGCTTCCAGAAAAATGGGCAAGCTGCTACTAACTTTATTACGATCCAAGTTTGACCAATACATGACCTACTTTTTCATGAAATATACTTGATAAAGTGATACCTTTTTACAAGGATAACTGTAATTTAGGGGGAGGAAAAAAGCTTGAATGTTTTCCTGATTGTTTCCTCTAAAAGGAACAAAATGAAATCCTTTTGTTATTGAGATTCAATATGATAACATTTGATAATACCATTTTGGGAGGACAAACTATAGTGGAATCTGTCCCTCACCATTGAGGTGGACATGTCTGGTTATATATCTGTCCATGGCTGGATCAATACAAAAATACAATGTCATCTATGAGCCTTTCCATAACCAGAGGCCATTGTCTCAAACTGTACCATGAGCAGCAAAATAATGGGCTTTTGAGATTGAGAATATAACTCTAAAGAGCCATATGGTTTGGGCTGCGTACACATGCTCAATTATCATCATTGGAAAGGATATTTCATGATCAATTCCAGTAACAAAAAAAAAAAGAAAGATAAACAAAAGAGTGCTGTACATACAGTGCCATTCTGTTCTATAGGGAGGGAATGCACAAGTGACACCCCACTGCACTCTTCTCTCTTTACTTCTTTTGCTGACGTTCCTCGCCTGTCAGGATGGATCCATGAACAGGGTTCTCCCCAGGCACTTTTAGCTGGGCGCACCACCCGGCACTTTTCAGCACCCACCCGGCTGTTTTTGAGTGGTTACCAAAGAGTTTGGTCACAATACAGAGGCTGCCACCCACCTAAAATTTCTTCCCACCCGGCTTAAAAAAATTTCTGGGTTGAGCACTGCATGAATGACATCGGACAACCTCTGTAATATGTCAGATTCTCACCTGAGACAATATTCCTCGCTCATTTACCATCATTATTTATATAACATATTTAGAACTTATTTGAGTTATGAATGACATAAATGACTGTCAAATGTAAGTTAAGACTAGCTTTTATGGAATAAATACTGCTTATGTCTGATTATTCCACAATTATAAAAAAATATAGGTATATACTCTTAAGAAAACAAAATGCTTTAAGGCACATTTATATGTAACTAATAAACTCTGAAAAGTTTAGTAATACCATTTCATCATCAGTCATATACCATGACTTTAATGATCTATAAAATTATGCCCTTAAGGTTATATGGTTACATGTATATCCCAAAAATCCATGTTACATTCATCAGTTGGCTACAGTACAAAGCTTGATGTGTGCTTTTTCAAAATTGTAATAGCCCAGTTATAGTAAAAAAAAAATAAAATAATAAATTTCAGTCTTAAGGTTGCCCCACTGTAAAGCTGCGTACACACGTCAGATTTTTCTCGCCCGATAATCGGCATCGGCCAGATATCGGGCGAGAATCTGGCGTGTGTACAGTCGGCGTCGTTCATCGTCCATGGATCCGTCCTGACGGATCCACGAACGATGAACGACGAGCGATCCTAATGCAAGGGAAGGGGGAGAGCGAGGAGCAGGGTGCCACTCCGTCGCTCTCCCCCTCCCCTCTCCATAGAGCATGAACGGTGCTGTATGTACAGCACCGTTCATGCATCGTGTAGTCCTTTGTCGTTGGAAAGGATCGTGAAAGATCCTTTCCAACGACAAAAGTTGCACGTGTGTATGCAGCTTTACTCTTCTAGTCTGTCAGTCTGAATACCTGCTGTCATGGACCCGCACCTAGGGCTGTGTCATTATGCAGAGTTCAGGTGCCTTATGCAGTTTTTTTGGCTTTGTTTACATAATCTCTGACACAGATAAATGAAATAACAAACAAACAAACATAAAACATATTAGACACCCTGACACCTAATACACAAACTTTAGTAGCAGGCTTGTTACACAGTGAGCAGTGAAGGAATAATGATAACCATGGTGTCTGCCCCTTTCAACAACGGGTTATTTCTTTACTTTTTGCTTACTCTTTAAATTGACACTTGGAAATTTAGTTTTCACCTCCAGGTGCCTTCCACTAGCTTCAATATATTTGTATTCAGTTCTTACTTTAATAAACAAGGTGAGGAACTCTTGTATTCATGAATACGCAATGAAAACAAAATACACAAAAGACAAATGTCAATTGTGAAAATACTGAAATGTCTGAACTAGTAATGCATAGATAACAGCAATCTCCTCAAACACCTCAGAGTTCCGGAATTTAAGATTGTTATACAAGATATTTGCTATGGCTGAAAGGAGATAAAACTTGGGAAAGAAAGAACTGTACAATTTGTGTTAAAGTTCAAGATCACAGAGTCAACAAAAGAGATCTACACAGAGAAAAGTAGGCTAGCCAGTTCATATACATTTGTGTGTGTATGTGTATATATATATATATATATATATATATATATATATATATATATATACATTAACACACATATTAACTAAAAACATTGCTCTACCCCAATATTTTTTTTTAAATTATACAGATACATTGAGCCTGATTTATTAAAGCTCTCCAAGGCTGGAAATGATACACTTTCACCAGTGAAGCTGGGTGATACAGCAAACCTGGAATAGATTTCTTCTAAGTATTTTGCTATTTGCTAGCAAATGTTTTAAATCCTGGACCAGAACCATTCCAGGTTTGTTGGATCACCCAGCTGCACTGATGAAAGTGTTTAATCTCCAGCCTTGGAGAGCTTTATTAAATCAGGCCCATTATATAGATTATGAAAATAATGCAGCAAGTGATGCAGAAAACAAAAACACCAAAACCTTTCAGAGAGAATAAAAAAAAGAGTCACAAATAACAACTAGAAGATCTTGGTGTTAAGTATCAAAGACGTAAAAGAATCCAGAGAGACATAAAAGAATCTAGAGAGCCTCAGACTACCAGACTCCACTATTAGATAAAATATCGCTTTTGGGTAGACACAACTTAACATACTTCACTGGATTTCATGAAACACAATGATAAATTCACCAAAACTTCAAACAGTGTTTCTGTAACTTTAAGGATAGAACTGAAATAAATAACTAGGTCCTATTCTTAATTTGACAATGTGATGCTTAAACAAGTTCTAAATGATTAGTTCCTTCTTATTGGGCCTAGTTGCATTGTGATTTTTCTCCTGCCTACCACATCCTCACTCACAACACATCCATGCTTTGTCTCACGCCTAAAAAGATATTTAATAAAAGACCACAGAGATCACAGATGCAGAGATACAAGTAACTACAACTAGAGAACGGTCTGTATTTAAGTTGCCAAAATAATATTGTAAGTACTTCTCTTTTTGCATTGTACACAGATAGTCGGCTTTGTTTTTGCCATCACAGGTCTAGTATGAAATGTCCACTTTTATGTATGTATGTCCTGACATGTTCTGAATTTGGCTTGCCTTTAAATTAAATGGACATTGGCTTTAGGGATGTTGCCCAAATGATCTTATGGGCAGTTCTCAGCAAAATAAGTACCATATTATCCCTCTCTGGTGTCCAGCCTGGGGTCTATTGAAGTGCTAAAGCTTCCACCAGATTCTTCAGCATTTTTCACCTTCACGAGCTGCTTGTATCCCCCAGGCTTCTTCTGCTGAACCCTACTTCACTGCTGCGGGCTGTATTGACATAGAGGTATAAACCACAGTCTGAACCAGAGGATGTAGGCATCTGACATTTACATGTTAAATGCTGGAGATTCTGAAGCCTGTAGCACTTTAAATCACCAAAAAGGCAAAGATCAGGGATCTTGGGAGTCACAGTTACAGAATCACAGAGAAGTAAATCTAATACTTCTTCTTTTGCAGAGACTTTTGTTTCATATGTGTTGACTGTTGACTATTTCCCTTTAAGCAAGACTGACCACATATTTAATATTGAAAACATGCTTCTTCTTCCATTGTTCCCCAGGATTTACAAAACCTGGGGTGTTCCTTTATGCAATACAGTCTTTACATTATTGGTTGGTGAAAGTCCCTTTTACATTGAAACAAGGGAGGCAGTGCAGTGACAGGTCCTCTTTAAGACCAGCCTGAGAACATTTAAATGTCTAGCAATGTTTTTACTAGCAATTTTGTTTAGGAGTATGTGTTTTAGGTTTCAGAACTCGTTAGCACATGGTTCTCTTTCAAAGTTGAATGTCTTTCTTTACATAATACAAATAACAGGAAGTTTTTTCCCCCCATTTACTCTCCACAGTCTGTTTTTAAAGCCCTCAGGCAAATGGTTAACCTATTTCTTCATAACCAGCTCCCGCCTAACACCAGCTTTCTATCAACACCAGGGATTTCTTTCATGGCAAAGGAGCGTAAAGGCAAGGAGGGGCGAGGAGAGCAGAAAAAAAAGCAGAGAAGAGGCTAAGAAGTGGAAGACATGGAGGGGGAAGAAAAGAAACAGACTTGTGAGTCTCTCTTGAAAGGTTAAACATTCCAGAAAAATGCTAAATATGAACACAAAATCATGTTTAACATGCGGGAGACACATCCGGGATGAACAAACACTGAAGAAGCTTTATTTCAAAACAAAAGAGTCAGCCTTACATACTGCCCATGTATTAGATCAAATGTGTCCAACTCCATTCCTGGAGGGTTAGGACCTTCACACATTTTAATTGACTTTGGAAACCATACCTTACGAAATATACTGATATCTGTTAATCAATTTATAAAATGTGTGTGGATCAAGGATCAGAGTTGGTAACCCCTGATATTAAGGTCCCCCTAAATTGTAATATCCTCTCTCCACAATGGGAAGCCAACATATTCCTTGACAAGACTGTCCCTTTGCCATTGCAGTCCATTCACAAAAAGGAGCTCAAGTCTGTATTGTGTACATGAATAGCTGAAAGAGTAGCAATCATTTTCTAAATACTGCAACTTCCTTAAATCTCACAAAAGTCACAACTAGCCATGAAAGTGCCACTTCCTTGCACTTCTTCCCAAAGAGAAGCTGCACAGGAGAGCTTCTCTTGTCCTGTAGGCTAGGTGTAATTCTTTGTATCTGTTAGTATTCTGTATACATGGAAGACACACAATTTTTCACAATTTTTTGTCATTGCACATTCTTTGTATCATGTACACTATACTTCTCTTTCCTTTATATAAAAGCAGTTCATGAATATGTAAGATATATATTTATTTAAATGCGCAGTTTTTCTGAAGGAGGAAATCATTTCTTCTATACGGATACAATCTTCTCCAAAAGGATGTCGCAAAGAGGTTGAAAATGTTTAAAGGGTCACAGATGACCTATGATCCTATGCGACGTGTACTAAGAACCGTAACCACCTACTGGTGTGTATCAGAAAATGCCTATACATCATGCCATACGGGCAGAACAGTGGCTCAGAGGTTAGCGCTCTGGCATTTGCAGCGCTAGGTCCCAGGTTTGAATCTCGGCCAGGACACTATCTGCATGGAGTTTGCAGGTTCTCCCCGTGTTTGTGTGGGTTTCCTCCGGGTATTCCGGTTTCCTACCACATTCCAAAAACATACAGTTAGGTTAATTGACTTCCCCCTTCAATTGACCTTAGACTGTATTAAAGACATATTACTATGGTAGGGCCATTAGATTGTGAGCCCCTTTGAGGGACACCTAGTGACATGAATATGGACTCCATCGTCCATCGTCCGAACAACTGTCCTGGCGGATCCAAGGACGATGGACGAAGAACAATCTTAAGAGAAGTAAAGTGGGAGAGAGCACAGCAGGGTGCTGCTTCGCCATTCTCCCCCTTTCCATAGAACAGAACAATGCTAAATGTACAGCACTCGTTTATACATCGTACAGTAGTTTGTCGAAAGATCCTTTCCAACGACAATTATTGCACGTGTGTACCCAGCCTTAGCCGTACTATTACATCTCACAATATCTTGCTAATATAATCCTATATACCAATATATCTGCCCATACTGCCAATCTGATACACTGTATTATGTAATTTATTATTTTAATATTATATATTTAGATTTTTTTTCTGCTGCTCATGAATTTGTTACATACATTGCTGAGATTGTTAGTAGACTTACTTATACCAGATTTATTGAAGCTGGCCAAACCCTTAAATCTATAGTACCTAACCCAGAAATCAATATAAATAATCTGACTCCCCAAACTCCTACAGACTGGTCTCTACTTAGAACCGTACTCATGACTATATTACATTTTTCTAATGTTAAATATTTACAGATTAGGGCAGGTTAGGAGATCAGATAATAAAATCAGACTATGCTCTTGAATATTGTTACTTTTATGGGGCAGCGAGGGAGTTAATCTGCAGAAGTACTCAATGAACTGCTTATCAGTCATTTCCTGTCCAGACCTCTCCCTTTGTCCTGTTAATCATTCATCCTTTGTTGCAAAAGTTTATCAAGCAGATAAAATTTGCAACCGCCCTGCCAAGTTAGGAAGCAGACAGAGAAGCCTGTGGGGGCGGCTGTATTCTGGACTAAACAAATCACCATTTTCTGCTCATATTCATCTGAAAATCCTGCTCACTCTTCTACAGCATAGTAGTTTTGTCAAAGAAACACAAGCTAACTGCCTTTTACAGCCTGAACAGATGACTAGCTCTACCTTGTGGAATGGACAAACAAATATAATTATCAGGAGTCAGTTAGAACAGCTGGCAGACTTAGAAAGAGCCAGGGAGCCATGTGCCCCCATACACTGCAATACAAAAGCCTTGAAAAAGTTAGGCGCCAGCTGTAATTCGTTTTAGGCCAAGGATGGACATATCCAAGCCAGACAGGCAATGGGCCTGAACATCCGTGGCCAAAATATAATGTTTGTGGCATGTTAATGATGGCACCTCAAAATGTAGATCTTTCCCTTAAATGTAGCCCTGTGACAATAGATACCAGAACAAAAAAAAAAGAAAGTTAATCTTCCTAATGGGGGATTTGAAAATAAAAGCCTGGAAAGGTGTACGTTACCACTGAATTTAAAAGTACAAAAAATACTTTTTTAAGATTAAGATAAATGCTGATAGGAAGAGAAAGTAGAGTGACAGAAAGGGGATTTCATCACCAGGTTGCTAATTATTATGCTGTCCATTCACAGGCTGAGGCAGGTTTGGGACAACCTGGATTAAGAGGAAGTGAGTTAATGCCCCAAGGGTTTCAGATGTATTTCCATCATAATCCAAATGCCCAAATATGCTTCTTTCTGATAAATTTATTTAACATTTGCTGAAGGCTTGTAACTTGGTCTGATTGGCTCCTTGATTCAACATTATTTCAGTTCAGATTCCGGTTATAGAATTTAAAGGATATGTATATTATTTAGGCATTGTTCCTCTTTTTAAAGTTTTCTTTATTTAGAAGAAATCTGCTATAGTTTTAGGGTTCCTGCAGACCTTTTCAGTCCATTACTGGGTTTACTATGTGGTTTTATTAGACAGTCCATCAGTTTATTTGACCTGACAATTGGCATAAACCAAATCCAAGTCTGCAGAATTTTTTTAACGCAGCACACCACACAAGGTACTGTGAAATACCAGTAGGGCTGTGCAGTCAAAAGCAATTCTTGTATACCTGGAGCCGAAAGCATCAGTATCAGGCACATGTGAAAACAGGTTGGGGTTGTAAAACCTCTAATAATGCTCACTGCTTGTAAATATAACTACACATCAATAAAATAAACACATAAATACAATCTTTAAACACCAGCAATATATACACATACTCTCTACTCAGTCACATTCCTCCTTCCTAAATACCATCTCATCTTCCCCATCCCTATACACAGGCTTTACCTCCCAGAAAGCATTTATCATTCCCCCTTCCCAAGCCATATGTCCCTAGTGAAGTCTCTGATTTCCGGCACTCAATGGAGTGACCTCCAGCCCAACAGTCAAAGTATATAGTTGTGGCAAGAGCAGAGGAAGAGCAGATGCTAGGATATGTGTTCAGGTAAACAGCCACTGAAGACCATGGACTTTATTTTTTGAAGCTCTCCACGACTGGAGAGGATGGACCATCATGTAATAACATGGGTGATTCAGCAAACCTGGTTCTTATTTCTAAAAATTGTTTAATATATGACAAATGTCAACCATGGACCAGATCAAAACAGAGAATTACTAAAAGTTCAGTGAAATTGCAGGCATGCAATCATGCACCGAAATCCACTCCAGTTTTGCTGGATCATATAGGTTTTCCCGTGGTGGTCTATGGTCTTGCAGAACCTTAGTAAATCAGGTTCAATGCTTCTTCTTGCTCCCACTAACAACAACAATTTGGAATTAATTTTCTCCCACTCACACAAACTATTTGGGATTTATTTTCCTTGCATCAACACTAATGATGTGGGGTTCATTTGACTTCCGCTAATAGCAACAATTGGGGGTTGATTATACTCTTACTGACATCAACAATTTTGGGGTTATTGTATTTCCATGACACCAACAATCTGGAGCTTATTTATAGTCCACTGGCACCAAGGATAAAAACGATTTTACTGTTACTGGCACCCACAGACAAATGGTAGGACTTGGTTTCCTCACACGGACACAAACATTTATTATAGTCACGCTAAGAGATGTGACTCTACATACCATACACTGTGAATGCACACCTACTTTTGGCCATGACCCTCTGTATTTAGCAGGCTATATACTTTGTATGCCACATTTTTCTTTTTAAGCCCTTGAGGGTGCCTCTCTTATTTCCAAATGTTGACTGTGTATTAACACACTAAAAAGGTATATTGAGTGGTTTCAGCTATATAAACTAATTCAAGACACATTTAGTCCTACTGGTTAGCAAGTGTTTCACATCATGAACTATGTATTCCCTAAAGATCCCCTTTAGTTATGCTTACCGCATGTAAAGAACATAGAGCCTACAAAATCTGAATATCTATAGGTACCCTAAGGCCTATCAAATGTTTGAAAATGATTGAAAAGTCCAGGCATTGCAATTGATTAGTATGTGAAATAGCAGAAGTAATATATTTTCATCAACTTTATATTGTAACCTCCTCAACTAAATCGTGATAAGGGTAGAACTCCCTGCCTAGGGTCACGTTTGCTTCCTAGAAAAGCTAGGGATCGCATATCTGATTACAATACCTTCCTGAACAGCATATTTTTGTGATCCATCACTTTCCCAGGACGCAGCGTGGGGACCAAATGATGTCACCGGTGCCTAGGTTAGAAGTTGAAGACGAAGGTAATTATTTTTTACATTTTTAGCATGTTTACACCTAGCAATTCTAGATTTAGTTGTGGGATTTACTATATCTATAGCTAAAAGGTCCAATGAAACCTATAAGTTGGGAAAGTCATTGTAGAAAAAAACATGAGAGCCCCTAGATTTAGTATCAAGCATAACTACTTAATTGATAACTACCTCAACCCAATGCATTGGAACAATTGCTCACCGTGTCTGTACAGTGGTATTATGGTATTCTATTCTCTAAAGAATATATAGTATTTTGATTGAATTATTGACTGTCTACTTAACGTTTAGTTTACTACAAGATGGATTTACATTTCATGTCTATTCTTCCCGAAACTGTCTACCATTGTTCAAACATCTCAAGGGCATATTCCCTATAGAAACAACTTAGATGACCTTTCCTGAAATATCCAAACATTGAAGTGAAGACCCCTTTGAATAGTTCACAGGTTTAGAGCTGATAAATAATGGAGTAAAAACCAGCACATCCATGTGAGGTTCACCTGTGCACCAAAGCTGGAAACCTGTCTCTAGTCACATTCCCCTTAAAACTACATAGGTCAGCTGTCAAAAATAGAGCTACACCGAGACTAACAGTTTTACTGTTTTCTGCAAAATACTTACATCATTTTCCCTTGTTCTACCTGAACAGACATTTCTGAAAACTACAAATGTTCCACATTGTTTGCTACTGTCCTTCGTGATACACTCTAAAAGTAGAATACTCAGGCCTGGCTTTGAAGGTATACTGTATGGGTCAGGCCTAATCATATGTTATGTTAACAGTGGTGCAGGCCTTTTGGGTTAAAAAGCAAATAGCAACATGAATGTGCATTTGTGTTATGATTCATGGCCACAATCAATTCAGTTTGCTGTAGTCAGATGTTTAAAAGATGACTTCTGACTATACACCACTGTACTTAGCTCCTTACCGGATTAAATAAAACATGGTATGGGTAGAAACATTTTCAGACTGGCTAAGTAATAAAACACCACTGGGTTGGGGGTAGCATAGGTAGGTTATCTATCCAAACTTCAACGTCATACAATCAAATGCGCTGCTGAGTACAACACAAAAACATATACTAGATGTAATCATACCCAAGCTTACACAGTAAAACCCTCAGCCCTAGGCCATGTTCCTATGTATTCAGCACATTCACAGTAATACAAATACCTTAAGTAGATGTTAACCCAGTGATTTGAAATCATAATAGGCATCATCAAAGCATACCCTGCCTACATTGTGCAAAATAACATTTTTTTAGTGCCCATTCTACATGTGATTTCTCTAACTTCAGTAAAGCATAGTAGGGAATGTTCGGTGGCTCAGAGGTTACCTTTGCTGCACTAGGTCCCAGGTTCGAACCTCGGCCAGGACATTATCTGCATGGACTGCATGTTCTCCCCATGTTTTCGTAGGTTTCCTCCGAGTACTCCGGTTTCCTCCCACATTCCAAAAACATGCAGTTAGGTTAATTGGCTTCCCCCCAAAATTGACCTCAGACTGTATTAAAGACATATGACTATGGTAGGGACTTCAGATTGTGTGCCCCTTTGAGGGACAGCTAGTGACATGCTTTTGAGCTCTGTACAATGCTGCATAATATGATGGTGCTATATAAATACTGTGTAATAAATAATAATAATGCCAGCACCTCCTCCCCACCAATCCTGCCCATCTGTAAAGCGCTGCCTAGTATGTTGGCGCTATGTAAATACTGTGAGACAATATTATTAATGTGGGAGGCATGGGAACAGCCAATGGGCCAGCTGACGTGTGCCGACTATAGGAACACAGCAGTCATTACAGCATCCTGTGGCCCCACTGCTGGGGTGCACATTGCATGGTGACAACACCACTGATGCATTGCAAGGACATATGCAATGATGTCATTCATCTACAGGAAACACAGCAGACATAGCTGTAACTAGCAGGATCTAGTCATGGGTAAAAAACGATTTTGATCAAATTACATTTGCATATGTCTGCCGCAATACATTTATTTTATTTTGGATTTAAGTACATTTTAAGTCACGATGTAATAATTTCCCAATGCTATACAACACATCAGCCTTTAAGCAAATTTTCAATGCTCAGAATTCAAGAATGATAATGATCATCTTTTTGCTTTTGACTGGTAATCCAGTAACGGCAGTGTTAACAAAGTGAATAAAGATGAATCAAAAGGCTGACCCGCAAGCAGAAACACATGAGCAAGTAATCAGATGGGGAGAACATCCACCCACACATGTGCAGTTATACTGTGTTCAGTGCTCACAGCAGCTGCTATGTTTTCAGGAACTGTATCATAGGCTGAGAGTGACTCATTGCAAACACTCACTGCCTCCTCTCTCTCACCATCACCAAAACTCCTTTAAAAGGCAGCCCTCAGCACTTCCTAACTCTGGAAATCATGCAACCAACAACCTCATGGGAAAGAAAAACAGGAAATGACATCTCTCACAGACTTCAGTTCAGGCTCCCATCAACAAATATTGGGCGGACATGTCTTAAAGCTATTTACCGCTTTAACCGTTGATCCTTGCTTAAAATGTCTTACATAGTGACATGTAAGCTCCTTCCTCCTACACAGTTCCAGCCTCTCTGGGTTTTGCAAACATCTCAGATTTCATTTGCAGCATCATTTTAGGGCCCATTACTGTGACTACTGTGCTGGTTTGCATTAGATGGCACAATGTGGTGTGATTCTTTCTTAATGACAACTCAACACATCTTGTAAACTAAAGTTCATTTTAGTAGATGCCAAAAACTTTAGAAGCACGTTTATTGGTTTACTTTGATGCATTAAACCAGTCTTTCTCAACCTTTCTGCCATGGGGGAACCTTTGAAATAACTAACCTAAGTCTTAGGAAACCCCTGGCAAAAATAACAATATCCCCAGCTCACAGTACATTAGCATAATGGTCAGTAGGAGGAATTCCTCTTAGATTCATGGCTATTGGCATGTATACCACCCCTACATATAACCAAAAATAATATTGGCAACAGTGGTATTTGACCTGAGAAGCACAGAGTTCCTTGATTGTGAAAATTTGCAATAAACAGTTCAATGAAATATTAGGTTGGCTTATCACAATTGTGCAATGAAACAAAATGAATAGGCCCTAAAAGTGTCTGCTATTGCTAACTTCTCCCGTATATTTGGCTAAAATTCAATGCCTTCAGTACTTTCCGAGTCACTGACCCAGAACAGGTATGTAGATTAGGAGTTCTGACTTTAGTCCAACTTTCCTGATCTGCATACCTAAGTACAGAACTGCAATATGTTTTCTCTAAAATATAAATGTCCTTACCCACAGAAAATATATTATTGGTTTTCTAAGGATCTATTCACACCTTTGCATGCACTCATATCTGCATTTTGTTCATGTGCCGACATGTGCTGCGTTCCAGTTATTCTCTTTTGAATGGGGATTTAACAAGCTTGAACGCACAAAGAAAAACAAAAATGTACCTGTAGTATTTTTACCCAGCCCAGCATATTACAATGCACGGAACATTTACATCTGTGTGTTATGGTGCATTAAAAGACAGGTCATTTGTTTACACTGTATATGTGTGGGGGGCACTATTAAGTACAAATAGTAATGTACAAATACAGCACATTATAAAGTGTTGCTGTAACTCCTATAATAATGCAGGTTTTAAAGCAGGTTGAGATACACTTCTTTTGGATTTGACTAGTACTGTAAGGTTTTTTTGGGTCTAGGTCGACTTTAAAAGATACCTATACTTTTGAATACTTGCAAACTCTCTGGCCATTCTCTAATTTCTTTTTCACATGTGTGCAGAAAATCCAGTTCATTCCTACAGAGAGGCCATATATAATTGGGATACATATCAGAGGGCTCTTCATATGAACGTACATGATTTCCTCTATGCATGGGAATAATTGAAGGATCAGCCACTGACTTTGACCTCCTAGGTCATGGATAGGTGAGTATAAGACTTTAGGGGGTGTTATTTGCTAGTTACTTATGCAGTATCATGTATGGCTATTATGCTAATGTGACAATTTTATTATTTTATTTATAGACACAGTTACAACAGTTCACTATTTATAAACTATCCAGGTATAGTGAAATACTTTTGGTGAAAGCGTACCTGGGCATGAACAATGCAAGAAAAGGTAAGTAACAAGCTAAAGTACACCAAAAGGAAATGTGTAATGAGAAACTGTTCATAATAAGAAATCCATCAAAACAAAACAGATCAACAGCTAAGAGGTAGTCATATACAGAGAACTACGGTTAATCCAAAATACATACATGCACAGTGCCCACTCGGTCTTTTCTTAATATTACCAAAAGACAAGGAACCCAGTGCAGGCTTACCTGCCCTCAATCAGAAGGAAAATAAAGCATCAGACGTGCTATGCTTTTTATTGTTTATTTTATATTGATGGTCAAACTGATCCACAACTAACAAGTAGCCTAATCAGTACCAGTGTGTATGGTTTTTTATATGTATGTTGGGGTGCCATTCAATGGACATGGGCAATGTCCATTGAATGGCACCCCAACATATACCACACAAGAAAAAGCTTCCCCTGAACCTAAAAGAATTACTTAATGAGTACATGTACTTGTCAAACGCTGCTAAAAGACATCCAGGGCATCTAGGCACTGTATCATATATGCTCAAAGTTAACCCGAAGAATATACTATTAACCAAATACAGTGCTGACGCACAAACAGGTACATCCAGATATCTACATATAAGGCCAAACAAAAACAAAATGAATGAAGCAGGACGTATTTTTGTACTGGTTAGCCATTGTATTAAAAATGGAAACCTTTTGGATTATAATTAATATTTGAATTAGATATAATGGTAAATGGCTGAAATTTCAACCAGATTGGATGACTATGTCATGTCTATGGCAGAAGTCGACACAAAAGAGATTTCTTAGACCTATAGCCCTTTAGCATGCTAAACATAATTTATTATAAGCCATGGTCAAAAGGAAACTAGTTTTTTTAGCAACTGGTATGTTCCCAATGAATCACATACAACTTTGCAGGTACCTTTGTGATCCTTTCACCCATCTATCCCTCTCCTCTATCCTTTTAAAGTTTTCTGAGAATTCTCATTTAAATTTTCTTTTCTCTTTCTTCTTTGTCTTTGTACCTTTGAACCACTATATGAGTTAATGATGTATATTTGGGCTGATAAGGTAAAAGCCTTTATTGATCACGTTACTGTACTACTCTGTCATATGCCGGGTGAAGTTAGGGTAACCTATAGTATATTTACAGTCTGCATATTTGGCGGGAACTTCTAAAAGAAGGTGGTACTTTTGTTCCCAAAAAAGTCTGACTCCAGTTCCTTCCTAGAGTGTTTGCCAATTCGCTCACATAATAAATCTTTGCGTAGGTTTTGCATTGTATTTATTCATGCTACATTGATGCACTATAAGAATATTCTCTTGTTATGTATAATGCAAAACTAGGCTTTTGTAAGCAACAGTTACTCATTAAGTTACCCAGTTTTGGGATGTATAAAGTTATGCCAATATAAACCAATAATCAGAGATTTGTATGTATGTCAAATAATGGCGGAATCTTTATAAAATATGTGATATTTTAATTACTTTTTTTACTATTTTAATTACTTCTTTGCCTCCAAAGGTTAGCTGGCACGCTACCCTTTTCAATCTGCATATTGTGTATGCCGTAAGCAGCATACATTTATATGACTGCCATATCTATGGGCATCATAATGAGATATCATTGAAACAGTTTTTAGAATGAACATATTTAGTGATGCCTTCATTAATACCAGGGATTTCTTCATTCACACTATTTCCCTAGCAGAGTGGGTATTTTAATATATTTTGCCACCTGCCGTTTAGCTCACCCACAGTGTCAACACAACCCTCCCCTCTATGGATTAACACCTCGGTGTGACAATGCTGAGTTCTATTTGTGGAGCACACCTTCATACCCAGCATACGAACAGTAGCATTTGTTTTCATTAATAAAAATACAAAGCGGCCCATGTGGCTATTAGACACGTACATAAAGAAGCCCCCTTTTTGCTGCAGCCATCATTGTCAGGGCAGAGCCAGGCGCCCCGATGCAGGTGACGGAGATGACTGTGAATGGACACAGGTATTTTATGAATGGAGCAGGGAGGTCACATGACACCAGAGCCTCCCTGCTCTGATATTTCCCACATAGCTGTGTCAACAAGAAAGGGAGGGAGCGAGGAGGGAGAGGCCAGGAATGAGGGAGGAGGGGAGGGGAAGGAGCAGGGGGGGAGGACAAGAAAAGGAAGAAGGGGAGAGACTGCTGGATTTGGAGCCAAGAAAGGGAAGGAAAGATGCAAAAAGGAAATATGAAGTCACAGCCATTCACATAACATTGCTACATTCCAGTGTGTGTCCAATACAAAGGGTGCTGCTAGTAAGAAGCAACAATTGTGTGTATGTGTGAGACATGGTGAACAAGTCTGTATAGTAGAAAAGCCCTTCCCACCTCTTTTCAGTCTTCTCAAGTCTTCCCTCCTCCCATTCGTTGGCACCGCAGCCTCTATCGCCTTACCCCAATTTATTCATAATTCCCTGTCGTTGCCCCCATTCACAATGTCGCAGCACGTAAAGGTAATATTGCCAGGCAGCGTTTTATGAATGGAATCCTGCTATGCAAATGAGGGCAATTCACAAAACAGAAGCACAACATGGCGGCTTAAAGAACTGAATGCATAGCCACTACAGGGCACACAGCAGCACCCACATCGAACACAGCAAACACGCAAGGCCATATCAATCAGCACATGGTTCCAACACACATTGATCAGCCAAAAGAAAGACGATGACGACTACAAGAGTGTCTAAACCCCTAGCATGGGAGGGAAAGGCAAACAGACATTTCCAGCACAAATCCATTATCTACAGTACATTAGAGAATCCACAACAGAAACATTTTTACACAAAATACTACATAAAAATACAGTTTTATACAGTATGCATAACATTAAATCAACAACAAAAAACATATACAAATGTTAAGGGATTGATATTTCTCAGTTCCAGGCAATAAATGGATTCTATACAGCCAACTTAGAACTCTACAGAGATCATATAAGCCATACATCGCCTGTTGTAGAATAACATTAAAGCTAGCCATACACTGTCATATTTTTCTCAATTTTTTTATTGATCTTACAAAATATAAT
Source organism: Pyxicephalus adspersus (assembly GCF_032062135.1). Classification (NCBI taxonomy): domain Eukaryota; kingdom Metazoa; phylum Chordata; class Amphibia; order Anura; family Pyxicephalidae; genus Pyxicephalus; species Pyxicephalus adspersus. Next base: position 22,033,171 of record NC_092869.1, on the reverse strand, counting down.
TGTATTTTTTTGGAATAAAATAAAAGTATGTACCAATTACTTGTTTAATAAAAAAAATATATAGAATATGCTATGCCAAAAATCTGGTCTTTTCATTTGATTTCGAATTATCAATCTACTATCAATATCAATCCATAGAAAATCACTTTAGTGATCATTATTTACATTTTCAGAGAATAAGCCAAAAATTTCACATAGTGTATGGTTAGTACAACTCGTGCATAGTCGTAAGCAGAAACGGTCAACCAAAGACGCAATTTTTGTAATCACCTGTGTAATTCTAACTTAATACATTCCATAACATATATACCGCAATACCTTGACGACTCATACAAAGTGATGTTTTACATTCGGTCATATACAATGTACAGGTTTACATAATACAACATTATATATATATATATATATATATATATATATATATATATATATATATATATATATATATATAACTATACAGTAGAATTACAATATTTCCATTTTTTTTAAATATGCGCAGAAGAATCAAGCAAGCCTCTGACAAACTATTGCTCAAGGCAGCTTATCAAATCACTGTTCTGCATGTTACTGGAATGAAGAACCAAGATGCAATGTAGTATGACTGGATGAGTCACCGAGCACCCAGCAACATACCATGGAGGACCTAATATGCACACATGAACCTTTGCACATATATGGCGACCAGAAACATGTCAATGCCTCCTATTTCTATACCATGCACACTTCTGCAAACTACTTAGTAAATAGATGCTTGATTTGTATTGTTACTTACGCTTTTTCCTAAAATGAACTTAAAAAAGCAACAATATTCAACACAACAATATAAACCTCCGAAGACCTGTCGGCATAATCGTTGCACATTGGGAGTTATGTTCCTAAAGTGCATGTGATGCATTTCTGCGATTTTAAGGCCTAAAAAACAGCTTTGGTCTCCATAAATCAGAATCAATTCTGAATTTCTCTAATGTAGCTCATTTCCGATTTAGGTTCAGAAGACCTAAAGGTTCTTTTGTCTACTTTTTGCTTGGCCACACATTGCCCTAAAGGTGCACATGCTACTATCTATACCTGGAAGGAATACACTGTAATTCATTATCATAATGACTAATGCAAATCTTAGATAGCACTTTCAACTTCTGATTCCTGCCAATCTGAATTGATTCACCCACCACCAAATAATTGAAAAACGCTTTGGTGCATCTGATAATATATGGCAGAAGATCAGGTGCAAAAGTTGACAAGTAAAAAATCATGTCACCAATCTGCCAACCAAGGTTTGAATCATGCCATCTCTACAAGTATAGAACCCAAAGTTGGGGGGCACAAAAGTAATCACATGATGGGTTTGCCAAGGAATGGCAAATATATAAATGACCCCTATTGAGGTTCACAAATCATTGACTTGCATTTTAGGCTGGATGGTACAATGCATGCCAAGTGTTGCCCACATGTGTCATTTATACATGAAGCCCATATTAGAGACAGATCAGATCAGAGTCCAAGGATCTGCATTGGAAGAGGCCACAACATACACACATGGTACTGGATCTGTAGCCCAATGGGTCCAGGCACATCTCACACATCAAGAGGCCCTGTTATATGGCATGCAGCTACTCACTCTGCCTCCTGCTCGCTGCTCATTGTCCCCCCTCACCGGGCACCGATCCGGAGCTGGCTGCGCACGGCTGGGGCGCTGGGAGTCTCCCGGGAGAGCCGCATGGTGGGTAGAGGTAAGTTCCAGGCACAGATCGCTTGTTCTGGGTTAGATTGAACCCTTCCACAGGCCAGCAGAGCCGATCGCACAGCAGGGAATGGGAAGAGAACCGGGGCCAATTCTGCAGCAAGCATCCGAGTGCACATCCAGAGAGAGCCTCCACCTCCCAGCAATAGGCAGCCTCCACCTCCTCCATTCCCCTCCTTCTGCTGGGGGTGGGAAAAGCAAGACTGCTCCTGCCTGCTGCACAGGGCTGAGGATCAAGGCACATGGACAGGGGCCACAAAACATATTTATTATTATTAATAAACAGGATTTATATAGCGCCAACATATTACACAGCGCTGTACAGTCTAAAAAAAGAGAAGATGGGTAGGCAAGTCTAAAAAAGAGTGTTTTGGGAGCTCTTTTAAATAGGCAGAAAGTAGGAGCAAGTCGAATAGGATGAGGAAAGACCATTCCAGAAAGTCGGGGGAGCTCTGGAAAAGTCTTGGAGCCGTGTGAATGATGAGGTTATGAGTGAGGAAGTCGTTAGTAGGTCATTGGAGGAGCGAAGAGAGCGGCTAGGGATGTATTTTTCTATCAGGTCAGAAAGGTAGGTTGGACAGGAGCTGTGTAGAGATTTGGAGGCAAAGCACAGAAGCTTGAATTTGATTCTCAGGTGAAATCGAAGCCAATGAAGGGAACTACAAAATGTATTCTGACTCTTCACAGACACAGGAGATTGTCAGAGAACTGCCAAATACCAAACATTTGAATATCTATACATAACAATATTTGTATATTTGTTGTGCTCTATACCAGCGGTTGCCAACCAGTGGTCCGCGAGAAGATTTTGGGGGTCCGTGGCTCTGGTCGCTGCACCCCCGAGCGCAGTCAGGAGAAGGACCCTGCCAGGGGTATGCACCAGCCAGAGCTGCAGACCACGTCCCCCGTGCAGATCCCTGGCTCAGGGAAAGGGGCAGGCTGTGTTTCACAGGCTCAGATCTGCGATGGCAGAGTGGGCGGGTTATGGCTTTATGACATCACTATGGGGGAGGTTCCTCCCCTTTAATTGATAACCACCTCCCCCCGCATGCGCAGTCACGAGCCCATAATTTTAGTGGTCCGCAGGACCAAAAAGGTTGGCAGCCGCAGCTCTATACCAACCAACTCAGATGAATATTTTAAATAATTTGTTTTTAAAGAATTTATAATAAATATAATAATTTTTTATAAATAATTCCCGACTTCCCCTCAAAAGGAAACCAATCTTATGTCATCTCAGGTTCTTTTGTTCTTCCTATCTACTACTCTACTATCCCTCATTCAGATAAAAATCCCCTGCCCTTCTTTCCTGGTCACTTGCCCCTGCTTTTGGTCTAATTACCTTCAAATCTTCCTCATTCAGAAGTCAATCCTCTGTCCTTTCCAGCTCCTTTGTCCATCTTTTGGTCTATAGCTCCTAAATGTTCCTAATTTAAATCCAAATCCTTTCTAGATTACTTAGATTTTTTTTCAGAAATGTTCTTCATTTAGAATTCATTTATCTATACTATCGTGCTTATTTGTCCTCTTTTTGATCCAAAAAAAAATCCCTCATTCAGAACCCAATTCCTTGACCTTACTTCTTGCTTGGTTGATCCTTTCTAGCCCAAAACTTTTTAAATGTCTTCCATTCAGAACCCAATCTTTGTCTGTTCATGCTCATTGTCCTTATTTTTGTCCATAAACTGTCCTTCTTTCCTGGTCAGTTGACCTTGACTTTGGTTACTTTGGTCTACAGCTCCTAAATGTCCCTGATCCAGAATCCAGTCCTCTTTTTTATTTTTTATAAGTTGGTCTTCTTTGGTTCAAGATTCAGAAATGTCCCACATTCAGAAAACAATTCTTTGTCCTTTCTTGCCCATTTGTCAAAAACTATCCCTCATTCAGAACCCAACCCCCTATACGTCCTTTATTCTTGGTTGACATTTTTCCATATCTCCCACAGCTTCCATTCAGAATTGAGTCATTTGTTCTTTCCTGCACATTTGTCCTTCTTTTGGTCCATAATATATCTTCCATTCACAATCTTTTGTTCTTACACGCTCATATTTCCTCATTTTGGTAAATTGGTTTAATTTAGAACCCAATCCCCTGTTCTTCTTCCCTGGTCTGTTTTCCCTATACTGTACATACTATAGCTCCCAATTGTCTTCCATTCAGAACCCAATGCTATGTCCTTTCATTCTTTGTCCTGTGTTTGGTCATGAACTATCTTTTATTCAGAACCCAATCCCTTGTTCTTTCCAGGTTAGTTTTCTCTGTGGCTCTCAAATGCCCCTCCTTTAGAACCAATTCATATCTTTCTGTTCTGCCTAGCTGTCCCTCTTTTTGATCTGTAACTCCTAAATGCCCCTCATTTAAACCCAATCCTCTGTTTTTTCTACTCATTTGAACCCCTTTTGGTCCATAGCTCTCAACTGTTCCTGATTTTGGACCCAATCATTTCATGGTCATTTGTTCTCTTTTTGGACCATAAACTGCCACTAATTTAGAACACAATCCCTTCCCATTATTTGCTGGTCAATTGTCCAAATGCTCCACATTCTTCTGGAATTAAATCCCTTTGTCTCTTTTGTTAAAGTAATCATGCACTTATTTTTTTTTTAATAGATTAGATGTTACATTTACTACAAACACTGAATGTAACAAAGATGTATTACAAACTTGGCCATTCACAACTGATATTTGATTGACTTGGGTATATGGGGGAGGGAGGTGCAAGAATGACAGCATGATAGCTTTGTACTTAATTGGACAATACAAAGCTACAGTGATGTTAGCTAGGACAGAGGAAGACACATTCTTTTGCATTGTTAGGATATACATGGCTCTGCTGGTGCTAAGTAAACAATGAGGGGTGCAACCATTGGCTGGTGGTTGGCAAAGACACTCTTGAAAAGTAACAGCTAATGGGATTTGTTCCACTGTATTTCTAAGCGTAGGGCCACTCCTGACAACCACCAGCCAATGGGAGCACTCTCAGAAGTAACAACTCTCTACTGCATACAAATATAAATTCTGAATCCTACAAAAACACTAATTTACATGGATTGTAATCATATGATTAACAGTGAGTGGTGTACAGTATTAATCCAGGTAAACAATCAATTGTAGTAAGATATTGATCATTTACCTAATCAGGTACATGTCTACAAGTGTGTGGCCACTTTATGTTAGGCCTAAGCAATTGGATTTTTTCACCTTCATCGTTTGAAAACTATAAAGAATATAACAAAATATGAAAAATGGAGATAAAATGTGCAAAACTTCAAAATGAAAGACAGATTGCAAAGGAAAGTAGGGCAAACCCCCCAAATTGTTTAAATATAAGATCAGATATTAAGATCAGATCTGAGCATGTAGGCCCCTTAAGGGATGTCTCTGAGTTGGTAACTGGGGATAAAGAAAAGGCGGATTTACTAAACACTTTTTTTTTTTAGCTCTGTGTACGCAAAGGAAAATGGCAGAGCTCATTTCCAAGTTCATAATAGCAATGTCACTTCCTTAAATGAGTCACAATGGCTAAAAATTGATATGATTGAGAAACAGGCAAAATTAGGGTTGTCAAAGCACAAGAACCTGATGGATTACAGTTATTTCAAAACCATTATTTCTAATTTTTAGGAGACTTTTTAGTGGCATGGTACACTGGCATGGTACTGATGGCTTGGCGTAAGGCCAATGTGGTTCCTATCTTCAAAAAGGGAGCAAAGTCAATACCAGGTAACTAAAGACTGGTTAGTTTAACATCCATAGTTGGAAAGGTCCTAGAGAAATTGATAAAGAACCACATAGGGGAGTTTCTGATAGAAAATATTATTTTAAGTTGTTAAGTTGTTTATTTAAGTTGTCAAACAAATTTACTTTCTTTTTATGAGAAAGTAAGTAAACGGGTAGACAGTGGAATAGCAGTTGATATAGTATATTTGGACTTCGCTAAAGCATTTTACACTGTACCCCACAGACGGGTAATATGCAAGTTAGGGTCAATAGGTTTAGAAAAGTAAATCTGTAAATAGATAGAGACAGCATCCAGAGAGTATTGATTAATGATTCACACTCTGAATGGTCTAAGGTTATTAGTGGTGTACCCCAGGGTTCAGTGTTGAGACCTTTACTGTTTAACATCTTTAAAAAGGATATAGAGTTTGGGATTAAAAGTGCCATCTCTGTGTTTGCAGATGACACAAAACTTTGTAATGAGATTAGGTCCATACAGGATGTCTTTAATCTACAAGCAGACCTGGATATACTGTTTGATTGGGCAGCCAAGTGGCAAATGACTGTGAATATAGATAAATGTACAGTTATGCACTTGGGGGCTAAAAACATGTATGCTTCAGGGGCAATTCATTTTGGGGAGTCTGAAATGGAAAGGGATCTGGGGGTTCTGGTAGATCATGGACTTAATAACAGCATGCAATGCCAAACTGCAATATCTAAAGCTAATAAAAAACTTTCTTAATAATAAAAGAGGAATAGACTGCAGAGACATATTCCTTCCCCTGTACAAAGCATTGGTCGGACCACATCTGGAATATGCAGTCCAGTTTTGGGCACCAGTTCACAAAAAGGACATGGAATTGGAGAGAGTGCAGAGAAGGGCAACTAAACTAATAAAAGGAATGGAGGAGCTCAGCTATGAGGAGAGATTAGCTGAACTGAATCTATTCTCCCTTGAGAAGAGACCCTTAACCTCCCTAGCGGTAACCCCGAGTCACACTCGGGGTAGGTAAAACTATTTGGTAAATACAGTGCTTACCAGATCCGCGGGCGTCCTGCGTTGTCCATCGCCGCAATTCCTGTCTTCTTTCTTCTTCCTCCGGCATTTTCTGCACACGATGAGTCACCGGGGAGTTCCCGGTGACGTCAGTGCGTGTGTACGTTGCCGGCGGGGTGGGAAATTCAAAATCCATTTGTATTGCATTCAATACTGAATGCAATATATTGGATTTATATGTGTAAAAGCAGTACATTGTTTTCAAGAACATTTATTTTATACAGTATATATAATAGTATGAGTATAATATTTATTTATTATTTTTAATTTAAAAAAAATAAAAAAAAATATGTATATAAATATTTTTTATTTATTTTATTTTTTTTTTACATGATTTTGTGTTTCAAACTTTATTATACTCATACTATTATATTATACTGTGAAATAAATTTTCATGAAAAACAATGTACTGCTTTTAGACATAAAACCGGAAAGAAATGTACCGCTAGTGACGTTAAGGAGGGATATGATCACTCTGTGTAAATGGTCCATGCAGAGAACTCTCTTCCCAATTATTCACTTTGAGATCATTGTAAAGAACAAGAGGGCACTCTTTGCGTTTGGAGGAAAAGAAGTTTAATTTAATTTAATAAGTAAGGTTTGGTAAAATGTGGAATCGGCTATCTCAGGAAGTAGTTTCGGTAGCTACTATAGATTGCTTTAAGTAAAAGCTGGATGCTTTTCTAGAAGCACAGAATATAACTTGGTATTAGGGATTTAAAGTAAAGATAACAGAGACTGTTGATCCAGGGAACATCCAGTTGCCTTATGGAATCAGGAAGGATTTTTATTCCCCTGTTGAAGCTAATTGTACCAGGGTTTTTTTGCCTTCCTCTGGACTAACTATGTCTAATAGGGTTTTATATCTGGGATATGTTCATTTCCCTAGTGATTGAACTTCATGGACTTATGTCTTTTTTCAACCTAACTCACTATGTAACTATGTAACTTGAAGGAGGGGTGCAGGCTGTCCAAACAGAATGTTTATGGAGATGATACCATTGATAAGAGCAATGTGCACAAATGGATGAAGAAGGGGGGCCCAGTTCAAGAGCCAGCAATCAGTCCAAGAAGTTATGGTGATAATTCTCCTTGACTTTCTGAAACAAAGCCATACCGTGACCAGCGAGTGGAGAAACTCAAGAAGCCCAAAGAAGGCATGAAGAGCAAGAGATCTAACAAGAATCTAAAAACAATCCATGTGAGTGCACAAGAGCTCACATATTTGTCAGGAAATCAGATGATCAGCAAATTGGACTAGTCAGTGGTCCCCCCATTCACCATTCAGCCCAGATCTGGCACCTCCTGACTCCCACTTACTCCAATGAAGGACAGTCATTTGGGGGAAATGATTTGACGATGTGGTGAAAGTGGGTGTACAGAAATTGGTATGACAATGCACACCTGAAGTTTTCCCAAGAGCATTCAAGAGTTGGGTTCAATGATGGCCCAGCTGCTTTGCTTGTGATGGACACAATGTTGAGTTGTACCTTCGTATAGTGGAAAAGTTACTGTATCAACAACACACACAATTTAATGACCTATGTTAGTTAATAAAAAAGTTATGTCCATATTTCTTTTGGTACAGCCCTTGTATATATACATGTTTATTTTATTTCTGTTTGTTTTTCTAAGTGAGAGAATTTTACTAAGATCAGAAGTGAGGGGAACTCACTCACAGTTAGGGGTTTGTAGGGAGTGTTCTTAAAGTATTTTGTCAATACAATTTAAAATACTGACAGATGGCCTGTAAAGGAAATTACTACCTTTGGATCAATACATAGTAAAAATACATATGACCATTATACAGCTGAGAATATCAAAAAACATAAAAGTACAGCATTTAAAAACACAGGTAAAATTACAGTTTACTAACGTAAACCAAAAAAAGAAATACTCCTGAAAGGTGTTTACAGTCTCAGCTCTATAATCAAAACTAATCTACAAAGAGATAGATTTATAAAACTATGATAAATACATCAGCAATTTATGGCTATAATTAGTGGTGTTTTCACTGCAATTCTCTGTGCTTTTATTGTGGTATTTATTAAAATACAAATGGAGTGGTATTCAATAGCATTATTAAATAGATTCCAGAAGTGATACTGCTGCAGTAGCCCAGTAATAAAAAATTGATCATGGACAGGAAGGTAGCATCGGATGATGCTTCCTTCCATTAGCTGTCAGTGATATTGCCACCTAACCTTCAAGATAATGATACTAATGCAGTGCTCTTCGGCCAGCAATAACACTTATTCCTGCTTTAAAAATACAATTCAATATCTATAAAGGAAAGGTAAAGGGAACCACGATAAAGCTTATAGGACAAATACCTATAACCGCATTAATCATTCACAAAGGAAGCTTTGAAGTTACCATCATGTTTGGAGCTGCTCAGCCTTTTGTGTTATGATGCCACTAGTCAAGTTGCCTTACTCACACCCTAAATTCTAGACACTTTTCCCCTATCAGAATCAATGGAGTAGTGAAAACAAATTAATGCACCAACCTAAATATAGTAATATATACAAAGTCTATGGAATAGGACTTTTTTTGTGTTCATGCATATTTATATAATTCAAAGTACAAATAGACTTCTCATTTTAATAAAATCTATAAGGCAAAGTGGGACCACTTTGGTGCTATGGTATGTCTGCACAATTGAGAATTCAGGACAACATATCTTATCACTGCAGGGTCTTTTTGACTGCATGTCCACCAACAAGTCAAGTGAAATTCTGCAGGAGCACAGTATCTAGGAGAGTAGCCACTAATGGTGTAGATGAAACTTGTCCGTATAATACTCACATGTTGGCCAGGCCACAGGTTCACACTACAGTACTAGTAAAGCACTTACAACAATGGAAGACTAAACTGGCCAGATAGGACATATCAGCAACAGATGACTGAAAGTTAGAAAGCAAAAGTGTGTCAGGTTCAAGCAGGGCCAGACAACAGAGTAGGCAGAGGAGGTGGTTGCCCTGGGTAGTTCAACAGGTAGGGGCAGGCAAAAAGGGTTTGACCTGAAGAAGCCTTCTTTTTTGGAAAACAGAATTCAGTTCCTATTTAGGGCATTTCATCAGTGTATAAATACAATAGTAAAATGAAGGTATGGTGTTAGGGACCACAGAATACCAAAGATTCCTCTTGAATGGAGTTACAGTGAGACAACAGGAGATACACACCGCATTTTTACAGGACCAGCTTTTATTCTTATAAAGACAGATTGCATTGTTTTAAACTATTCTAAAAATCTCAGCACAAGTGAGTTTCAGCACTGCCAGGAGTATTCCCTTGCTATCCCCTGGAAGTAGGGGTAACACACTCTCACTGTCTCATCCAACAATGCAATGCTTGAACCTAGGTAAATTATCAGCAGACCAGATGTGTTTATTGATAAGCAAATAGCATGCTAGGTTTTTAAAACAGCACCCTGCACGTCTATGTTTTCTAGCTTAAAATTTCAGCTTTTGCCACCTCATATGACACAATGGAATATTAGGGAATAATCAGAACTCAAAGAACCTGTGATTACTCTAAATACCTAAACATGCAAAGAAGAAAAAAAACAAACAAACTGATTTTGGCTAGTACAATATTGATTGATGAACGTGAACACAAATTCATCCTATTTACTAAGCTCAGTTAGCATTTACTTTTCAAAGTGAACAGTCTCTAGTCCTTTTGTAAACTTAAACCTGGTCAAATATAACATAGGGAGGAGCAAAAAAGTGTCATTCATACAAACTGTCTCTGCAAACATTTTCTGTTCTTGCAAATTATCCCAATGTACAAAATAATTTTTACCCAAAACTATTTAGGGATATCAGGGAGCTCTGATAAAGCACAATATGCTAGAATTATGATATAATTAGTAGTGTGTCAATAAGGGCACACTGCTTGCCTCCCATTTTGCAGTCAATAGTGCACTCCTAAAAAAAAAAAGTTGCTGACTGCCATACTGCCCACCAGTGGAATCTACACTACTGCTATTCTTTGCACAGCTAGTACACTTTTTTTGGAGCAGCAGTGTATTAAGAACATACTGTGCTGCCAAAAGCAACCTAAAGACGCAAACTGCTATCAGAGTAGGTCAACAGCTAGGCCCACTCTTCTGACTGTTGGTTTTACAATTACTAAGGTAGAGAGGCCAACGGTCTGTTTTTGATTTTCTATAATGTTCAGTCATGTTTGTGTAATAATAAGGCAACTGGTTAAGGTAGGGGGTAATGGCACATAACATTTGCCAAAAAGTATATCATTTGTCTTGTAAGGACAGTAGCTATGTGATTAGCAAACCCCTCTTTGTACCATCAAGGTAATTTATTAACTTTTAACACCAACACTATCTGCATGGACTTTACAGCTTCCTACCAAAAGCAAACGGGTGTGGTAAATGCCCCTGAACTAGCTAGTAATGTCAGATCAAATTCAGCTGGCTGGTTGTAATGTTACAGATGTTTTACCATCTATCCAAGAGACATCCTCAGTTAATATGATACGATCAGTGAGGTCCTCTTTTTTTTCAGGTCTGTAAAGCTGATGTGACAAGCTCTCTCAAATTGAGAAGAATCCAGGATCAGAGCAGCTCACCAAACATTACCTATAATATCAATAATATTAATACAAGCAAAATCATCCTAATCAATAAATAAACACAATAATAATTTACTTTTATCCATGAATTCTATTAGTTTTTCCACTACGATGATGTGAAAAAGCCTAACCATGAATTAGGCCTGAAGACAGTAACAGGCCACATATATTCTCTAATGTCATAGAATGGCAATGGTTATTAGAAAAAAAGAGACAAACGCGGGGTTTTATAGGCTGGATAATAGTATATAAATGTATTAAGTCAGTTATGTTACTGGCATACAACACACATATCATTCAATAATATAAATAATATGCTTTATTATTAATATTAAATTTTATATTATTGGCTGCTGGCTTTCCACAATAGCACCATCATCAGGCTTCTCTTTACAGTTGCTATTAATACCATCAATAGCATTTGCTCTGAGATCATATCCCAATTGAATCCTGGTGGTGAATTCCACTATGCAAATTTATTTCAAGCAATCAGTTTATCTTCTCCATTGATCACCTTTTAATTGACCAGTGTTATCAACTCCTTTTTTGAAAGCAATTACCTTGTACAATCTGAATGCTGCAAGTCCCCTGAGGAAGCCTGTTCAGGCAAAACGTGTCGGGACGCATTACATTGCTTACTTATTTGCCATTATTACGACTAACTTGGACATTCTGTCCAGATCTCTTGGTCCAATTACTAGCCTCCCCCTGCTTGGACAAGCATCAAAAGGGGACAGACCACCATAATATTTATGTTATATTATTGTATGATATGTGTGCTGTATGCCAGTAATATAACTCACTTACTACATTTATATACTATTACCCAGCCTATAAAACCCTGTGTTTGTCTCTTTTTCTCTACCACTTACATGATTATTTTGGGGTAGGCTGCTTTTGATTAAGGAACATCGATGGACCCGCCCCCCCTTACCTCTTCCTTAATGCTTAATAGAATAGTAATGAGCAAGTATGGAGGCTGGAAAAAATTTGTTAACCCAACCCAAATGAAAATAACTGTCTGTACACAGTCTATATAACCTCTGGATAACATGCTGCAGGAGATGGTTAGAGACTGAGAACATATAGGAGTTGTTGTAGATTGGGGGCATACATTATGAGACAATAGACTAAAAACACAGACTACTGTCTGCAGGGGTTCTGAGAACTACACACAAGTGCATCCGGGTAGCCAGACAGATGTTTCATATATCCCCAAGGGTGGTTCTGGCTTATAGGGACTAAGGGGACTGCCAGCATCACTGGGAGGCAGTAGCTTTCTGCTAATGCCAGCAGTGGGGTGGAGTGGTGCGTAAATGTCTGGCAAGTGAAAGACACTGGCAACTCACATACCAGTCAAGTGCAACCCCCCATGGGCTATGGTAGGTGAGGCAGCCTGGGCCCATCCAAAATATTGCAGGGGTTCCATTTGCTTCTAGTTTACCCATTGGTGGTGGGGCTGCACTTTGGGAATCATTGAAACTCCCAACTATCCCCCTTTTACCATACCTCTATTTTCTCCTCCTGCTTACTTCCAGCGCTCAATCTTCTGTTGAAGGATACAAACTCTCATGATTCTGGGCAACTGTGCATGGCAAGGGCAGCGTGACTGATGCAATGATCATGAAACCTGGTGATATCTTTCAAAAAAGTAGTCCTGCAGCCAATATAGTTGTCGGCCCACGACCCCTGCAGGGTGCTCTGATGAGTACCAGGTTTGGCTTTTACTCTGCGCCCCAGATGATCCGGCGTTACCTTTTAGTGTGTGGAAGCCTAACACCCCCTTTTGAAACCAAGTCTATAGGAAAAAAATGTAACTTTTCTTCTTTCTTTATACATGCAAATAGAAAAAATGTCTGTAGCTAGGCTAAAATACCTGACCATGAAGTTAAGGTTGGGAAACAATTCAATGTGCGACTTATTGACCCTACCAAGGCCTGCCTCTAAGTATTTTACAATGTACAGTCAGGGAGTAGCATGTGCAGTTTCTATAGGAACCCTGTGCTACCAAAACATGCATTGAGGTCATTGTTTAATTATTTTAAAAATGACAACACATCTACACAATACTAGTGTCATCTGCCAATCTGTTTTGTGTCACTTCTTTTTACTGCAGACCATTTTTAAATAACACCATATCAAGAAGTGTGCTCAGTGTTATGTCGGATTAGATTTGTGTGTGTGAGTGTGTACATTTCTGCATACAAGGCTGACTGAGAGCTTAGATTAATGCACAGCTGATGGAGGAGGCTTGTGTAAGAGATGAGAATGGGAAGTGTCTGGATTCATGCTTTGCAATGCAGGAGTAGGAGGAAGCCTTGCCAATGAAAAGCATAAAGGAAGAGGAATGCACTACAGCTTAACCCTTCCTGATCTGCTCTGGATTTCCTCAATGGCTGCTTCTGATGGCACTGCAATAAATACAACTAGGGATATTAAATCATTCAAGAAAGTAACCAGAAGAATGACATAGTAACTGTAATAGGTAGACATAGACACAATGTAACATTGGTCAGTCTAGATTGGTAGATTTACTCTTTCACCTGAGGTCAAAAAAAGTAAAATATCAGACCAATAAAGCCTGGTGTATAGCTTGTCAAAGATCATCTTCCAGCCAATCAGAGCCTCTTTAAACAGTCTGGTAATAAACATAATTTCTTTATAGAGGGCCTTCCCAGTGGCTAACAAGCAACTTCTGTCCCAAAAATCCCCTTCCTAGTTGGTGGTTCTTGCTGACTGTTTTTATGGCGATATTGATGATGCTCTGGTGTCGTACTTCCAACCTTACCATTATTGCACTGCCTGGAAGGCATCTGAACTGTATTGCCTTCCTTTCAGTCAACCATGACCACATTATCTATTCTTCTCGGCTCTGGAAAAGCCAGTTGGCAGCACCAAGTTTTTAGTCACTGTAGGTTACTGTTTTTCCAAAGGAACTTTTGCCAATCTCATAATTGGGGAGGAGACCATGAAGCCAATACTTTTCACAAAAAAGCGGCAACTTCATTATTATATCTGCCCAATCATCATATGTTAAATTATTCAAACCCTGCTGGATCAGTGCTTACCAAGCATGGCTTTATGCTCTCATCACTTTCTTTATTGGTAATCTGGTGGTCCAGGAACATCTTTTGTTTACATTTTTGTAATACCGAAGAAGTATTCCCAAACACACCCACTCCTTGATTTCTGGTGTATCAGAGTGTTATTAATAAATAATTTATTTAAAGCACCTACATACACTTAACACTTTAAAGGTGCAAAATGTATTTTGTTGTGTTTTACTTGGCAATAACTGATTCCCAGCAGTAAATGTTTGAGGGAATGTCAGATTCTCTGTTTTATAAATAAACTGTTGTAAGTAGTTGTTGGTTGTATACATATTTTTCTCTTCCCTCCTTCAATAGTTAGTTGGGCCACCTCCACTGGCTTTCTTTGCATCACTCTCTCATTTAGCTTGGCTTTAAAAGGTGTTCTACTTATAGTTGTCCCATGGAATAAATTGAATGGTCAGTGCTGATTTTTCAGTTGTGATGTGGCAATCCTTTTAGGCCTGGCACTTACTTTAAGCTTAAATAGGAAAATATAAAATTACTATTGCTGATTAGGCAAGTTAGTTTAATGCTAGCCAGCATGCAATGTTGAATGGTAATTACAAGTAGCAAGGGTCACACAGACATGGGGAGAACCTGCAAATTCCATACTGGCTGAGATTCAAACCTGGGACCTAGTACTGAAAGGCAAGAGTGCTAACCTCTGAGCCGCCATGCTGCCCTATATTGTTAGCAAAAAAGAAAAACAACCCAAAAAAGATCTACCACTGTGTGTGTGTGAATGTTTAATAACGCTATTACAAAATTCATAAGTCCGACAAACTACTGGGGCAAAGGACCAAAAAATGTATGGCACATCAAAGCTGATTTCTAGGCATGCAGCTAAATATTCTGTTAAATCCATAAATGATGATTGATTTTTCTGACAAATTATTTGTATTCTTTACAGCCAACATTGAAATAAAGGCATGCCTGCCAGAAAAATCAAGAATCTTGAACTCCATTGAAGAGGCAGCCACTTGCTTTTAGTCTCTTCTCTGTGCATAGGGATCTCAATTGGAGAATAGCTGTATAGAAAATTACAGGGGGGTGATATCACCAAACATCTATGTATTTAGTATTTAAAAATACATTTTTCAGTCCTGATAAGATTCTTTAACATATACTGTTATTCTGATAACATATAACATATACATATATATGACAATATACATTCTGTAAAAGTACTTTAGTATTACTTAAGGATTTACTCTAGGATAAGGGTCTTTAAGGGGTTACTCTTTCTTCTTACTCCTCAAGCACATTATAATTATTAACTTTTAGTTCATTTCATAGAAAAAGTCCTGGGGCAGGGGAGGGAACTTTAGGAGAAAGCGGAAATGCTTACATGTACTGTTTTGGCTTCACATGTGTGTTTTGTTTTTAAAGATATTCTTCTGCACCACATTGCGTACTGCAATTTTAAAAGCACAGCCAACAGCAGTGTATTGCAATTCAGTACCATGGAAAGGCGAGTTTGAGGTGCCATTAGAATGAATAGCATCCAGTGCACTGACACATGTAATGTCCATTGCCACACGTTGCGGTGACTTTGATATTGACAGTACTAGTAGGAATGAACCTTCATTCTGTTATCAAAACACTTTCCACCTCACTGTAATACATTATTGATGCTGATGTTATTTCTAAAATACATACGTTAAAATAATATGTATGGCCATTCAATCTTTTCTTTGTTGGACTCTGAATGCAATAGAGCTGTCCAATCAGCAGCCCTGTCAATACAGGTGCATTACTTGCAATTTATCCTTAAATACCATAATTTTCAAATGCAAGAAGTATTAATGCTGGAATCTGACCCGGAATCAGTCTTTTACAACCCCTTTGAAGCAGAGCTCAAAGGAGGGTGGGGAGCAGCAGCAAAACGAGCCATTCAGGGGAATAGCAGTGGATTAAACATGTTAATAGCAGGCGAAAGCAAAGTGACAGAAAGATAACCTAATCAGTTATGTTCAGTTAAGCTAATATCATGCAGCAGAAAAAGATCAGGTCCTCTCTCCCAAGCTAGACAGTGCTTTGATATGAGGCATCATATGATGGATAGAAATACATATGGTTTGGAAGGAAGATTGTAATTTTATTTTCACAAAAATATCTTCTCCCCCTTGAATTGACTTAACATGCCAAGTATATAAAGTTGAGTAAGCTAAGAGGTATCAGAGGAAGACTTTAGTGTGTCACTCATACGTGTCTGGGGCCCTCCCTCCAGCAGTGTATTGTATTCTCTGGGATTTACAGAGAATGCAGGCCCTGACTTGCATGTAACATATGGATACATTTAATGAGAGTGTTTTATATCTCCCTTTGCTGCACTATGCTATGTTCATTTAATCAATGGATACAATCAGCTTGCAGAGCTACGAACGAAAACATGGATGCACATGATCTGCATTATATTGTAGTTAACTGAGCTTTCCTTGTGAACAACAGCAAGGAGAATTTTGAAATACAGCTTTGAAATATTTTTCCCAAATGCAATTGAATCTACTCCATAGGCAACCAATTGGAAGCACATGGACACTGATGATGGGAATCATTAACAACAGATGCCTAAGTGATTTAAATATGGAAAACGTATTGTTTGAATTTCCTTTAAAAGGTATTTGTTTTAGAAGTCTTTGTTTTATTCCTTCAACAGCCCTTATTAAGCAGTAGATATGAGACAGGCATTTTTACATTTTTTATTTATATTTATTGTATATATGAATTGTCAATTATTATTATATGATTGTGAGCTGTGTGCAGGGGTTAAATATAAATGTTCTAATATATAGTACACAGATCTGAAATTTGACTTCTATATGGCACCTGTAATTTGGAGTATGTACGAAGATGAAAAGGTATAATGTAGAGGGTGCAGACAAGAATTTTAGTGACCTACAAAAATGTAAATTAGTTGAAAGTACAAAGGTTTGCATGTTACATAAAACTGTTCTGGAATACAAGAGGCTATGGAAGGACATAAGCGAGTGTCTTCCAGAAAGCTTACAATCACCTACAAAGGGGTAATTCAGTACAAGACTGTATTAAAAATGTAAATAAACTTGCTATAGTTGTAAGCAATGCACATAAAAATTACCGACTTTGCAGCTTACTTAGTTGTTGCCCTTGCATGTTGCTGACCTTCAATTGTAGGGTGTTCTCCAGGTATCTCTCTGGTATTTTGGGTCCATACTTGCAAACCCTGTGCACATGCAGTAGCCCCAGCTTTAACAAGATATGTTTACTTTTCAGTCTTCTAAAAGGACTATTAGTGTTTTTACTAAAAATTCACTCAGATTTTATTTAAAATAAGCACATTTTTTTTTTTTTTGTAATTATATTTTTATTGAAAATTTTAACAGGATACAGAAAGGAAAAAAGGGGAAAACACAATAAACTCACATGGGGAATAGTAACACTACAGCGGAAAGAAAAATCAACACATATTCCAATGTCACATAACAA
>NC_092869.1:22006167-22012543 GCF_032062135.1 Pyxicephalus adspersus | reverse complement strand
TAACGTATATTTGGCCTCTACAGTCCTCAAGGCTTGCTCTGTAAGAGAGCGTTGCAATTTAGTATCCCGTTTAAGTTTGGAACTCAGAGCTATGCAATGTCCCCTAATCACCGCCTTATGCGCCTCCCATAGTGTGGAAAGATGTGCAACAGAACCTTCATTTTGAGGAAAAAGGTTTGTAAGTGCGTGGAGAGGAGAGACTTAGTCTCTGGTTGTTTAATTAAGTAGTCATTGAGTCTCCAATGACAGCTTCCCGTCGGTTTAGGGGAGAGTAACACCTCCAGAGTAATAGGGGCATGATCCGACCAGGAGATCGGATGAACCTCCGCAGAGGTGCTATTTCTCAAGAGAGGGAGATTAGTAAGCAAATAATCTATGCGGGTATGGGTTCTATGTGAAGCAGAATAAAAAGAGTACTGTCTGCCAGTATCGTAGAGTTGGTACCTCCTAATCAATTGCCTAAACTCCCGGGATAATTTGGATCCCTGCCTGGAAGGCTGGGATTGGAATAAAGCATGTCTATCCATGGCCGGGGAAAACATCACATTGAAGTCCCCTCCCACTATCAAATAGGTATGTTCAAATTTCCCAATGAGAGACAAAACTTTAGTAAGGAAGGGAATCTGACACTGATTAGGAGCATAGACATTGCACAGCGTGATAGACACTCCCTGTATTGAGCCATTCAGAATAATATATCTTCCCCTCCCATCCAGTACCGAACGAGATAGTGTAAACTTAACAGAATCTTTCAAGAGTATCGCCACTCCTGCCTTTTTCTTACACTGGGAGATAGCTTGGTACACCTGGGGATATAATCTAGAGGCAAAATTAAAAGTGCCCGAGCTATCAAAATGAGTCTCCTGTAGGAAGACCACATCCGAAGACAATCGTTTAAACTCCCTAAGCGCCAGTTTGCGCTTCGTATTAGAATTCAAGCCCCTAACATTAAGAGATAATATCTTTGTAGCCATTATGAAGAAAGAGGGGTCCACCATACTGCGTCTGAGACATCCCCCGTGAAGGAGCATCCATGTGGTGACCTGGAGAGAATGCTGTAGGCCCAGTTACATTCAGGCCTAGTGTTACTAACATAAAAGAAAAAAGGGGGTAGAGAGCGGGGGAAACCTGCATAATAAATTGGAAAAAAACAAAAAAAATAGGTAAAAAAAAAACCAATCCAACAGTGCAACATTCGCCTACTGGCGAACAAGAAGGGGATTACATCCGCCGGTCCCTGCCTCACACAAGGCGAGAACAGGGAACTACATTTCAATGCAGATGTGCAATTCCCTCCAGAAGGGCCTAAAACCCAGAAGGCAAGCGGACCCAAACCAGGAGTCCGTAGCGAACTATCCATATAAAAAAAGAACAGGTGGAGCCGACGCCGGCTGCTATTGAACATAACCTCTGGGGTGAGCCGGGAAACCCCCCGACAAATGCCAGGCAGTATCTCAAACTCCCCCCAGAGCTGCATCAGTAATGGGCATTTCAATACAGTAAGCACAAAAGCCTCCCTAGGCAAACAGGGAGGCCAAAAAAAATCGGTATAACAGCAACCACTCACTTTTAAAAAAAAATAAATAAAAAAAAAGCAGCAGAGGGTATACTAACATATCGCATCATCAAATGAGGTAAATACAACTAAACATTGTGTATAACATAAAATGCCCAGCAGTAGCCTCAGCAGAGAAAAAAACATGGTAAAAGAGGTAGATCAATAAATCCTGAGTAGCCACCACGTCAGTGACTTAAAGGAGGAGATCGGTCAGGTGGGGCAGCCTCAGCCCGACGATAAGCCTTGGATCTCTTCCCCTTGACCACCGGTTGCCACTGGGGGGAACGAGGACGAACCACAGCTTCTTGCTCCCATCCAGGTAACTTCGGGCGGGGTATCCCCAAGTCTCTACAAAAAGAGTGTAAATCCTCCGGAAAATAAGCACATTTTTTTACATCAGATTTATTCAAAAAAAGTGTAAATCAAACACTTGTTTCTACTGAGTTGTACAAGTTTATGTGTTATGTGATCATTCCTTACAAAAAGTAAGAAGGATAGTGCTATTCAATATTTCTTAATTGTGTAACAATTATTATTATCCAGTATATATATAGTGCCGACATATTATGCAGCGCTTTACAAAGTCCATTGTCATATCACTAACTGTCCCTCAAAGGCGATCACAATATAATGACAATGGCTGGTCAAGTTAAAATGATATATCTATATATAGTCAATTAAGTATTGCAAGTGAACATTTTGTAGATTTTTGTACAAACCTATGAACTAGGTGTTACAAAGTCTATTGTTTACATAGATCAATAGCTCAAAGTGGAAATCCACTGAGTGAATAAGAGTAATGAATAATCTGTGCTGTATCTGAAATGGAGTTTTGTTGCTTTATTGTCCCTTTAACTAGCTCACAAAATATGGGAATCCTTCCTCATGTAGTAACTTTTTGCTTGTTTATAAGTCTTAAGAAAAGATACATGTAGAAGAGAAATCGGTGTAAATGTTGAAAACTAAAATAAAAGTGGCTCAATACCAGTATAGTGTAAATGAACAAGGGTTTTTTTTAGAACATATTTGTTTAAGCATTTGTAAAGGGGCTAGTCCTGGAATCCATGTTTTAGTTAATCTTCTTGTCCTGAATGTCCTAGTGCTCCAATTATAAAGCAGGGAATCAGACATTTCCCCAAATATTACCTGGTGTAAAATCTTTCAGGTCCTGGTGTTTCAATGGCAGTAATTGATTTTCCCCTAGGGAATGTTTGAGGGAATGTCAGATTCCCTGCTTTAAAAAAGAGGCTGCAGAGTGAAATATGGCACATAAAACTTTGTACCCTTTCTCTCTCTCAGAGCCAGTAGCAGTCATCATAGCAATACATGTAGTGTGTTCTTACATGTATTCATTCACTGGTAAATTGTGCATTTAAATGGAACTAAGTGATCATTTAAAACACCAACAAATACTTCCCCCCCACTCTTGTCCCTAAAGGGATAATCACTTTCATTTTTTGGGAAACCTTAATATATCTCAATTTCCTCTTAAATATATTAGCAGCTTTCAGGAAATCACACCATAGATAGACTGCTGCCAAGACCATCGCAGTTCTTTGCTGTAGATTTGGGCTCTCCCTCTGCAGAGTGATTATGGGACGGCTTGCGGGAAATTCACTCAACAAGAACCCAATAAATCACTTCTGAACACATGGGCCAACCTGGAGCTCTTCCAGTATGCTGGTGATGAAGGCTGCACTTGTTTTAAATGCCTAATCATACTAATGGATTACAGTGCGAACAGCAAACAAACTTTCAAATCCAGCGCTCCTAGACCTTCTGCATTTTATCCGAAATTACTTTGGTGGAAAGTAGCAGAGACTGTATTTTATAGGCTGAAATGATATTTATCAGACTACATCCTACTAATTTACTAGAACTTTTTTAGGAAAAGATTAAAAAAAAATCTCTCTTTTAAAGTAAATTGTATAGTGTGCATTTTTTTATCTAATTCTTATTATGCCTGCAAAAAAGTTTATTATTGCCTCTTACAGTTTTATTAACAAGAACCTCAAGGTACTTGCATGATAGCTTCTATTTCTTGTACAATGCCTTAGGGTGCCAGACAATCAGGCATACAGCTATTTAGGTAGTAAACGAAATTCAAAAGTGGTTGAGTATGTCCAACCTTCTTTTGTATTTTGCTATTGGCTAACAAAGCCACTTAGCCAGTAGTGAAGCATGTGAGAAGACCGGCTACCATCAGCAACCATGAAAGATAGTTAATGTTTGCATACCGGATTTTTGATATTTTAGAACAACTTAACTTTTGTTTATATGCAAATGGAATCTACTACCTTTACCTTTTTTTTACATGTAGTCATGAACATTGTTTTGCTCACATTTAGCCTTTTTGCACCGTGCAGGTTGAAGAGCAATATAAATGGAAATATAGAGACCAGGAATGAGAACAAAAAAGAAGGCATCATTTTAATTTACCTGTTGATTCAATGTTTTTCATTGCCTAGTTTGGCCTATACCTTTTTTTCTCTATCACCATGGGTAGGACATCAACTATTTGTCCCTATTACCTTTTCCCAGAAATAAATGTAATTTTTGTATGTACAAATAAGGCAAGAACCAATTAGTTTTCCACAATTACTCAGCTGAATATGGCAGAAGCATGGAACTATACTTAGGAGGGTTCTGGGGGAATAAATGAAATAATGACTTGTTGCCTTGCCCTCCATGAATGAAGCATGTATTTGCTTTAAACTATACCTGTTATGTTTTAAAAAATGAGAATCAAAAGCATCTTTGCAAACAAAGGTTAATGCTTACCTTGAACACCACTTACTCTTCTTATCTATGCTGTCTTCACAACTTCTGCAGGTATCTAGAAAACTTTTATGCGTCTTGCATGTCTGGGTCTCTGTGGCTCTTATCACTCTGGTGTTCTGTAATTATAACATAAATTTCAGAAGGAGGAACCACATCATACAAAGAGTGACCCAATGTCCAACTTTGCCAGAAGTATGCCAGATGCTATATTTTTCAGCCAGCATGCGCCATAAATGCAGCACAGTGGTGGTTGGATGGTGGTAAGAAAGGAAGTCACAGTGTTATAAAATCATTTAACAAGGCTTGGTTTGTGGCTGATTTGCTTCTAACAACCAAGGTTCTAATACCTGGACAACCTTGTACACACTGACCTATCATAAGCTCTGAGAAGACGTGTTTTCAATTTCTTTTAAACTTGCTTTGGTCTGGTTCCTCAACCCCAATTTATCACTGTAATGCATTTGTATGACATTGGAATGCCAACTTTATTATCAATGCTTATTCCACCAACCAAGAATCACTAAGGAACAGGCTGATAGGAGACCTTACCAAGCGACTAGGGGACCATTAAGGGCCTTGTTTGTCACAGTTTGGAGTGATGTATAGTAAACTGATGTGGACCTGTGACAGATGACCGAATGATTAAAGTAAAAAATAGGCTTACCTGGCTTCACCTCTCTTTACCCTTCCTCGACTTTTTTGAGAGGAAAAATATAACTTTAGTAACATGCATCTCTATCAATGAGGTAAGTTTCATTACCTACTTTCCTCTATGAACACCTCAATAAATTGTTTGTATTACTGGTGCCCAGGGTTTTGTCATAGTGGGTTACTCAACACCCTTCTAGGACATGCCTCCTGATATTATTAATTTAAAAAATGATTAAATGATTTTTACATTTTTACTTTTATTATTATTTGAAGAGTATATACGCAAAATTGTGGTTAGTTTTGAGTCAGTAAGCTTTAACTTCATTGTCACTTTATTTTTGCTGTCTATCACATTTGGGGACCCTCCTTCACTTTCAGTTTCCTCTTTTTAAATCTGTTTCTGTTGCGGTGATTATGGTTGGTCAGGGCAACACAATTTCTTCAAATCAAAAGGAGGAAAGAATCTAAAAATATTTTTAAAATGCATATACGGTAGTATATATGGGGGGGGGGGGGGGGCTCCCTTAAGAAAACAGAAGTTGCAATTTAAACTATACTTATAAAAATTATAATTGTGGTAGACTTCCTTCAGAAATAATAAAAAGGCAACAAAATCTTGCAATGCCTTCCTAAACCCTCCTCTTTTCTGAATCCCGGTGTTCTCCAGTGTGAACAGTTCTACACATCATTGTAGTCTTGCAACCTATCCAGACTACTCAATTTCTGTTATTGAACAGTATGCTGCACATCATGGTGATGGCCCAACAGTAATGTGAAGGACACGGATGTAGTTGGCAAGCCTTTGTTTTAAAAGAAAGTATAACATGGCAAGTTATATGGTGAGTTAGGCCTAGAACAATCAAATCATCAATATTGCATTTGCATATGTAAAATGACAATAGTTATGGCTACCACAGACGGAACTTAATGCATGTACTGCACAATTTTTGTGTTTTTTTGCTGCACCCACCAATAATAATGCTGGCAACTATCCTGGAAGTTTCCTTTTGCACTTACAATGGCGACCACTAACACCATGTTGTTTTTGTTTTTTGTTTTTTTATTGTGACCACTGACACCAATGTAGGGATTTTTTTTGCTGTTGTTTTGGTATTAACAATATTGATATTATTGCCAGCTTTATTTCCTTCCACTTTCTCCTCATTGTACCCCAAGGCCTTTTTGTCTAAAACACAGTAAAGCAAAGGAGAAAAGGTGCCAAACTGCAAGCCATATGCTATGATTTAGAATTAGGAATCACACTTACCGTATTTTTCGGCGTATAAGACGCTCCGGCATATAAGACGCACCCAATTTTAAAGGAGGAAAATCTAGAAAAAAAAGATTCTGAAAGATTATTCCCCTTCTGATAACCCTGTGCCAATT
>NC_092869.1:21995520-22005406 GCF_032062135.1 Pyxicephalus adspersus | reverse complement strand
CCGAAAAATACGGTAATTAAGGTGCCTTGACAGGGCAGTGAGTATTCCATATCAGTTTGCAAATATAAGCATGATACATCTCTTATTAACTTCAGTTGTTGGATGGGGTTATGTATTTATGTTTGCTCAAAAACTTGAAACTGTGTTGGAAATGACAATATATTTTAATGATTAAACCAATTTTTTGGCCATGCTATCCCACTACTTAAAAAAATGGGTGGAAACCTTTTTAATCAAAATTTTCAGTTTCTTAGACAGGCCATACATTTCTATACAGACTCATAAAAATCTGAACATGTTTAACCTTGGTCTTTATAGTAATCCAAGGTGATATTTTGCCACCACATGTAATGCCTTTGGTGTGCCCTCCTTGTTACATTTCACTGGGCTTCAGGTCCCCAGTCCTCCCCTGGTTATATGACAATACTGCTTTGATAATTAACTAAAAAAAAGTATAAGGCACAGTTTTAAGAGTTTAAGAATTAATTGGTAGTGTCATTGTTTACTAAAATATCCTAAAAAAAAAACAAAATGTTTTTATTATAGCCTTCTTCAAAGCAACTTTTCTTTTGAAAACCATAAATCAACATACATGGCCCATGTGGGTCCTTCCTGTGTGGTTCATGGTTTGAAGAGCGCACATGTTGCTGTACTGGTTTTAGTTTGGATAAAATGCAATGTCCACCTTCTAAAGACATTTCAAAGAAGAGTCCCATCTGTTTTGCTTTAGATACACCCAACCCTACAACCACATGGACTGAAAGAGCTACACTATTTTCGGAGCAAATCTTAAGGCTGGGATGGAAGCAACATTAATCTAGATTAAGGTGGAACTGCCCACCAACAATTGAGCTTTTCTGCTTTCTGCTTCTGATATCACTTCAAGTAATCATATATATGGAGCGCTTAAATGACACTTATTATGAAAAGTATTGTATTCTAAAATTATTAATTTTAAATCCATCCTGTCAATAAAATCAAAAAGCTAATACATTTTTACCTGTACAGTACAGTGCAATGCTCCCTGTAGTAATTATTACCTATTTCTTTGATCACACCATTGAATGCTGCTGTAATAAAGAGAAATTGCCATCTAATGACAAAACTTCCAGATATATAGATCTCCTTGTCCCACACTGTGCTCATTGGTTCTTTGCCCCAACTACTATCTGGTTACTGTGTCCAGTAATCCAATATTGGTCCATGAGAGCAACCATTGAGAGCAGCTGGAAACCAGACGTCCAACACACCTCTGAAGAGTCTTCATCTGGGTGATATTTCTTTAATAGATGCATATTTCCATGTGTCTGACTGCCAAAAATGCCCTTAGCTTCTGTTGTGGAATGACAGCGCTGCATTTTATGTGAAATAAATGGTGCCAGTACTGCTCAGTTGTGATTTTCTAAACTACTAACACCTTCTCACTGTCCTCATCTCAACAGAACTCAGAGGATCAATAGGAATTAGTGGGCAGGATTGCAAAATACCTTCAAGAAGTAATTTCTGCTGAAGAGCACAATGCCACCTGTCAATTCCAATGGTGTATCAGTGAACTGTTACATCAACTGACATTTTTCCTGAATAAATTATTGAAAAGTAATTTTTTCCTTGTGTTTTATTGAAGCATGTCAGTTATATCTGTTCCACTAAAAATCTAATGCTTACTTTTTTACATGACTGCTCATGTTTCCATGGTATGTGTTTTATCCATGAAATACTGTATACCACATAAGAGAATAAAAGAATATTGTGGAGAGACAGGAAAGCATGGCGTGCAACAATGCAGACAGACCCGTTGTGGCTTGGAAAAAGAGGAATATTCAGTGGTGGGGAAATTATGTACAGATAAGTTACAGGCAGTGTCTGAACAGTCCCGGTCAGGATCACTTCCCCATTTTATAGAACAAAAGGGATTTTTTTTGTTGTTGGTATATTTAGTTAAATTATTTTCATTTATGCAGTGTTTTAAATGTTATTGGGAAGATCTGGTTCAGACTCCATAAACCCATAGCTTTCTAGGTACACTCACTACAGGTGGTGCCACATGGCTTGCCTAAAATTTTGGTTTGTTGTGTTGCTAACTACCCTTATAATGAACTTGTATTGCATCTATTCAGGGTAAAGATGTAGAACCTAAAAATAATTCCCTGTTTCTTGTTAAGGCTTGGAGGCTCCTTGCACATTGAGTTTTACACC
Source organism: Pyxicephalus adspersus (assembly GCF_032062135.1). Classification (NCBI taxonomy): domain Eukaryota; kingdom Metazoa; phylum Chordata; class Amphibia; order Anura; family Pyxicephalidae; genus Pyxicephalus; species Pyxicephalus adspersus. Next base: position 22,003,210 of record NC_092869.1, on the reverse strand, counting down.
CTTTGTGAATATCCTTTCCCCTCTCCTATATCTGTTCTTCTCCCTATCAGGATCTCCTCCTATTTTATGTCAGCAGTACAGAGTTATTCTTACTCTTAGTCATCCTAAAGTTGCTCTAAACCCTAAATGAATTACATTTAGTTGTCTGAAATACAGTTTATCATAAAGAATTGGAATCCTTCCATTAAAATACAGTTTCATTTTTTACTTTATATTTTCTATGTAACTCCTAGGGGTCTATTTATAAAACAGGGAATCTGACCACCTCTGGTGAAGAATCTTCCTGGTTCCTTCAATGGTAGTAATTGTTTCTCTACTAGAGAATGTTTCAGTGAATGTCCGATTCACTGGTTTCTACACAGACCCCCTTAATGATCTTTTGAAGCCTCCTGGATATGGGCGTTGCAACTCAATTTTGTTAACACACTTGACCCCCCTTTTTTTTTTTAATTGCAAATATGAAGATAAACTTTAACATATACTAGAATGGTAAATATAATTACTCCTATTAAAGGAGTTTGCTAGATTTTCCCGCCTTAGGTTCAGCTGAACTTAACATGATGACAGTGCTATAAGACAGTGGGAATTCCCTTAATACTTTCATTTACATTGTCATTTACTTAGTAAGATGTTTACTTTTAGAGAACTTTCTGAAAAATGAGGAACATCTATAACGTTTTCTATATACATGGTAGAAAGACTGATACATCAGCTTAGCATAGGTGGCTAATTCCAGCTGTCAAAGGCCACAAAATTTTTCTGAAAGGCTTTGTGGTGTCCTTGAAATTAATCCATACTTCCATAGATTGCTGAAAGGCAAAGACCCTGTTATGTTTATACACTGTGTAAAACCTTCTTATCCATACACTTTTAAAAAGAATGAGGTAAAGCAGGCCAAAAATTTCTCAAGTGATCAACGTTTCATCTAATTCTGGTATCCCTAAAATAATTTGTATATTGATTCATAACAGAGGCACCTCAGATGTAAATAATAAATACAGAATTGAGTGTCCCGCATGAGTTTTTTTTTACAGGAAACTGCCCAGACTTATGCAATACAAAACCATACAAACTCCAACTGGGACTCTAAGGCAGATACATTGAACCATGGGCAGCCTCTTACAAATCTAAAATCTTCCTAGACGCGTTTCACAGACAAAAGCTGCTTCCTCAGGAGATTGATTGAGATATATTACAGTGATACGTTATATCAAATTTCTACCTCCTCATAATTTCTTGGAGCTAGTATAAAATAGGGAATGGGGATAGGTTCCCATATCTCCCAACAACGCAGATAAGTGCCAAATTCATTTGTAGAGACAGTTATAATCGGCATCTGTGCAGACAATGTAGCTGGAGATCAAGACTTCCTCATTTTCAGTAAAAACAAACAATACAGGCAAGCATGCAGATCAAACATATCTGCCTACCCACACTGACACTGACAAGCACTGCAGGTAAATAATAAATCATTTTTCTGATTCATTGACATTATTTTTCTCCAGCCCTTTGTGAAATCAAACAATATGCAGAAAAGGCTTGATCACTGAATACACAGAGAAACTTAGATTTTTAAAGATTTTAGGGTGGTACACATTTAAATTTAACATTTACATTACACATTTAATTTAACAAGTGTAAAATTTTGTAGCAGACTACAGAGATTGTATTGAGCAGTCATTCCCAACTAGTGTTTCTCCAGAGGTTGTAAGGTCTCCTTAAGCTTTGGCTTACTGACCACCCATGTGATGATGACCTCATAGTTTTGTGGATAGCAGCATGACACGGGACATTCTTTCCTCTGACCACCAATGTAATGTGTATTTTTTCTATTAACCTCCTAACCTAGCAGAGGTTCCCCAAGACCTTAAAATTGTTTCAAAGGTTCTTCAAGAATAAAAAGGTTAAGAAAAGGCTGGTCTAGAGGGTTATATGAAAGAAAAGCCTGGTAATAACGTACAATTTTTGAAATATTGTCCTGTAAAAAAATAATGCAAGTATGAGATATAGTTTCTACATAGAACCTATGGAGTTTTGCTACCTCTTTTCTACCTTAAGTAAGCAGAAACTTGTCGTTATGCAGACCTCTTAGCATTTATTTGCATGAATTGAAGAGATTTTTGTACACCCTGAAAAAAATTTCATTTACATTAAACGATTTTCTATCTGGAGAGCTATTTTCATTACTCTATTACAATAAACTGCAAAAATGCATTCACATTTTTATGTAACACATTGTATTATGACTTATGGCAAATAAAATAAAGTAACATTTGGTTTTACATAACAAAAATGCAGCATTTCTAAATACCCCCCTCCTGCAAATTGAAATCCCTTGGATCCCTGACTAATTCACTAGCATCACAAATAATATAGGGCAGGCATCTAGAATCATTCAATGCCATCAAATCAACTTGAGGAAATCATATGGACACCTTACCAAGTCACTAGCATGACAATTAATCTAGGGCAGGTATTTAGAACCATTATTGGCATCATGACAAACTAGGGAGGAGGAACTTTCTAGTATCACTTCTATTCATTAAATAGCATTTTCTGTCTGTGAGCCTTCCTGCTTTGGGATTCCATGACCAATGTATACCATGAATAAATGGCTGGTTATCTGACATATTCAGTCTTTTAGAGGCACTAGACAAGGGCCTAAACTATTCCCTCACCTATTTTAAATTTCCACTAAAATTCTTGCAGCCAGACTAGGGTACTCTCCATACATGATAACTTTAATAGTCTGGGGTATACAGGAGACAGTTGACCCTGGTGCTGATGATATGATACTCACACATCATGACTATCTTACTTAGCCTAACATCGTATTTAACATGGCCTTATACATAAAATATCAAGACTGGATGCTACTTAAGCCTCCAAAATATGGACCAGATTATTATTAGTTGCCATTGTTCCTATACATGATTTGCCTTCATAATTCTCCCTATAGCACATCAACTCCTTCACTTATTTTTGAACTGATAAATTATCACTATGGTGGATAGTAGAGTAATGGGAAGCATAGGCAATGGGAAGCAAATAAAGCATTCCCGTTACCCACACTCTTTAATCAATAACAGTCACAGAGAAGTACATACAATAGGATAGACAGAGAGTTAATGCTCTTTTACTGCTTGTTAAAATTCTTTGATATTCAATGTCTGGGTACAGCTGAACATTAAAACCAAATTTTTATTAATTTTTTTTAGGATACTGAATGTTTAAACCTCCTAGGTATTTTTGGCACTAATATATTTAAAGTTCCACCTAGGCTGTGTATGATGATGAATGATGTTGAGGGACCACTATACATATGCAAAATTTTGCCCAAAAGGAGCATGATTGTCACCCAAGATCACCCATCTTGGGTGACAATTATTTTACAAATGTAAAAAGCTGTAGTGTCCAATCTGCCGGTGGCAGGACATATACTTTGCAGTTCATTTCACATAATTTGTGTGTGCGGTGTATGAGCTCAGGCACATGCCAGTCAGCAAATGACACACTTCAACTGACCTCTTGCCCACTAACATGGAAAAGTACCAGACAAACTAACTGTGGAAGAGGATCCTCTTATAGATAAGCATTCACATCGGATAAATGGACTGAACATTCAGACTTCATCATATGTCCAGTCATGAGGGTTGTTTTTAACCTTTTTACCCTTCAGATCTGTTTACCCTAATCACCATGATCTGAGGACCGCTTATATATGACCATCTGCTAGTATAGTAGATGGTTAATCAATGCAACAGAATTAAAGGAAAAGAATTGTAACCACTGTATCCAGATTCATTTCCTTGTAAATATTACACTGTGTCAGCTTTCATACATTTGAGTTAGTACTGACTCATATACATGGCCACTCGATTCTCATTAAATGTAATATGCTCTGTGAAGCTGACTTGCTTCAGTTTTTTTTTTTTTTTTTGCTTTAAAGTTCCCTACAGCTTTTTCTGAAGCCTCTTCAAGTGGGTATTCGCCAGTTTAAAAAGCTGATCTGGGTGCCAGGTTCTCGAGCAGGGCGCATTATCTGCAAGGACTTTGTGTGGGTTTCCTCCAGGCACTCCAGTTTCCTCCCACATTCTAAAACATGCAGTTACATTAATTGGCTTCCCCTCAAAATTGACCTTAGACTGTGGTAATGACATATGACTATGGTGGGCATATTAGGTTGTGAGCCCCTTTGAGGGACAGCTAGTGACATGTCTCTGGATTTTGTAAAGTGCTGCAAATTATGTTGGCACTATATCAATACAAGTTAATAATAATATTAATCTGGTCCTTGGAACACTAAATATTCTCTGGGGAAAAATGGTAAAAATGATAGTTACAAATATTTACGAAATGCATTATGCTGATGTTCCTTATTTTTATCACAATGAAAGGAAAGAGATTTTTCAAACAAAAAAGCTAAAACAATGAAATTTATATTGTTGCGAAAAAAAATGTGTAAAATGTCAGTTTCACATTTCAAAACGTGAATGTGATCCTATAGTGTTTACACACTGACGAATGTACAAGGAAGACTTCACCCAAGCAGAAGTAAATAAATCTATAGCTGTAAACTTACCTAAAATTTTTAAATTTCTTTGTTGCATATAACTAATACAAGTAATTGAAGCTAGAGAGGCTACACATTTACCAACTTTAAAAAGCATTTACCTAATAAATAATGCAGAATACCGTAACCATCAAGCTAATCAAGAGAGATGACCTTTGTTCACCCTGACATGGTTTGCTGTGGGTCACATGTGATCAAAATTAAGTTGCTTCTAATTAAAATAAATAATCAAGGTATACAAATTCAAAAGAATGGCTCCTATATACTGTGGAGGAGTATGTTGGTGGCATGCCAGCAGGATTATTACTGCTTAGTCAGAGTATCCAGATTCCTACTGCCCCAGTGTCTACGCATTTGTTTAAGAAGTTTTAGGTGAACTTTGACTTTCTTTGGATGAGTCATTCTTTAAATATCCAACCCATGATTTATATAAAGGATATGACTTTGTGCAATCACATATCTCCAACAGAAATGATAAGGGTATCAAGGAATCTTAACTGGTCAGTCCACCTACAAGGGCAAAAACCCCTTGAAATATCTTTCAGGTTTCCAGGAAACCCCTGCTATATTAACTATACCCACAGCTCACAGTACATTAGTGTGGTGGTCAATAGGAAGAATTCCTACTGGCCAGTGGGAGAAATGTCACCCTTACAGATAGCCAAAAAGATCATTGAAATCAGTTAAAGTGACCTGGGAGTCACACATTTCTCATTATTCAAGCAACCCCTAGCAACCTCTGAAGGAACCCTAGTTGAGAAACACTGGATTAAACAATAGATTTGATACAAATGTTGAATTCGTGGTCAATTTATTTTTTACTTTACTTTTTGCTGTCAGTTTTTAGGGCATGCTAGTGTCAGGTAAAGTTTAAGTTTTGGAGATTTTACAGTGAAAATACCAGGACCAAGTGATGGTCTAAATGTGTAAAGTCAGTAGTAGCCAGCTGATCTGAAGGCAATGGCTTGGTGACATTAGATTTTTGCGGTTGGAAAGGACCATTCATGCAAGATGCATGAACGAGTGCTGTACATAGAGCGCTGTTCTGCTTTATGGAGAGGGAAGAGGGAGAATGATGGATTGGCACTCTGCTGCGATCTCTCTCTTTCACTTGTATTACGATCGTTCGCTGTTCGTGGATCCGCCAGGACGGATCCATGAACGACAACAGAAGGTCGCTGTACGCACGCCAGATTCTCGTTCGATACCAGCCCTGAGGCGATTATCGGACGAGAATCATCTAATGTGTGTACGTAGCCTGAGGATCAAGAAAAATTTTTTTTGCAATTCCTTTTTCAGGTATAAAAAGAAAAAAAGGGAACAAAACCAAAAGAAGCAAAAAATAGACACAAAATGACCAATGCTTTACATAAGATAACAGTATGTTGTAATACAGTAAGTGAAAATAGAGACAATATTGGAAGTAAATCCATGGAACATACATTATGCAGTATATAAACAATCTTGCAATATGTGTCACCTAATGACTAATGAAAGAAGGCTGTACCATCAGGTAGAAAAGCCCCAACGACCTCGGAGATTACACAAACACTGGGACTTTCCGGTACCAATATAAAATGTTTTTATTCAACCATACATTCTTTTGAACAGCAACAAACATATTTTGTTCAACTCTTCTTTATAAATAAGATATATATCCACCTATATGTTCTCTTATGGCACCACCCTATGCTGTCAGAATCGCTTCATTGACTTTAAAAAGTGGGACCCCTGGATATGTGAAGCATATGACCTACCTATTACACAGTGCTTAGGCCTGAGCAGCTTAACACCAGGTCTGAACATTATTACCTGGATGGGGTCATGAGATCATTCACCCTGGTAAGCTCCAATGTTTTAGGGTGGACTCCTGAAACAGGAATTCAGCATGGATTGGTTAGTATACTTTGCTGGTATATTGGATTATCTGGAAGCACTGTCACTTTGTATTAGATAGTCATAATGACAAATGGCCTGATTTATTAAATCTCTCCAAGACTGAAGAAGAACCAGCAAACCTAGAATGGATTTCTTCAATATCATTTGCCATTTGATTTTTTGATTGTCTGTGGTGGCAGATCTGCAAGGACTTGGTAAGGATGGGATTGAAAAACAAGGTCCTTCTTGTTCCAAGATGCTTTCAGGATAGCTTCTTTGGTTTTATAAAAGGCGGGCTTGATAATAATATCCCTTGGAGGGCCTTCTAGTTTTCTAGGGCCTAGTGCACGGTGGACCCAGTCCATTTCTAGCCACTCTGGTGGAAAATCTGGAAGTAACTCCTGAAATAAGGCCAGTATGAAACCAGAGGGATCTACAATTGTCTCTGGAATCCCCCTTACACGTAGATTAGCCCTGTGGTGGCGGTTTTCCAGATCTTCTATGCTAACCATTGCAGCTTGCAAATCTTTCTGGGGCATGTTCATATCCTGTTAGTGGGAATCTATTACTGTAATGGCATCATCCATCTTTTGCTCCAGGGCATGGATTCTTGTACCTAGATCCCTGATCTTTCTAGTTAGGCTAAGAGATAACTTGGCTGTGGCTTGAGAAAGTTCCTGCTGTAATAATTGCTTGAAGCATTCCAACAGTTCAGCATCCCTCCACACTGAGCTGGGTTGTGCATTAGGGTCTTATATGTTAGAGCTGTCACTGGAAATCTCGTCAGTGGCCTCCAAATGGAAGGGAGAGCCTGGCACAGTGTCATTCACAGCATCCGCTTCTGCCATCTTGGATCCCTGCCGCATGAATGGAGTAGTAGCAGGATTTCTCACCTAGGACCGGACTGTGCCTGATTTCTTGCCCATCCCGGTGGCGCCGGTATAGAAGGCTAGAATCCTGTCAGGGGAGGACAAACGACCTGCTGACCCTGCTTGCTGAAGCGGCTCCACATTCGGGAGTCTCTGAGCTCGATCAAAATGCGGCCATCTTGGATCGCAGCTTGTGAGTGCCCTCTGATGGCAAATGTTTTCAATCCTGAACCAGATCTATTCCAGGTTTACTGGATCAGCCAGGTTCACCCATGCAAATCTATCTTCATAATTCTTGAAAAAGCATTTGTTCAACCACAAAATGTATTTATTTATTTTTTTTAGATGCTGAGGCGTTACACCATGAATA
>NC_092869.1:21993499-21994355 GCF_032062135.1 Pyxicephalus adspersus | reverse complement strand
ACACATCAAGCAGCATTAAATACACAAATAAAAGAAGACCTGTCATGTATGGAGCATAACCTCGAGACCTTCTAGTCACTTGCCTGTCATGCTGACTTAACCATGTGACATTAGCAATATATCACTTGTTGCATGCTTGTATCAAATCACAAGGTATTACAACTAAAACTCCTAATTAGAGGAAACTTTAAAGGTGAGTACTGAGATGAACCCATTGCACAAGTCATGATGGGATGCTCTTTCACTGTGTTTTGTTTCATTTTCCTGTCTTCATTTCTGTTTTTCATTTTCAAATTTAGATTTTATTGCTTCCTAATGTCAATAAAAGTCTGTTTGTACCAAGACAAATACTTCCACATCCCCTTTTATTTAGTTTTCTTTCTAAATGGTCTTCTACCTCTCCAAGTGTAACCGAGTGAACAGGTAAAGCAAGAATGAATCACTGCAGGCTGTTTATCTCATCCTCCCATCTCCCAGCACATTTCAGATTCAACACATTATTTACATGTAAACAGTGTTTGTGACATTTTTACCAGGGCAAAATATTTCTTGTGCTAGTTAAAAGGCTGAAGTGTAATGTTCATGTCATCACCATGACCTGGGTAAGCGGAAAGGGTGGAAGGATGCAGGATATACCAAATTGTGATGAAAGTTCCAGATCTAAAGGGCCTGGGAAAAAAATGTTTGAAATTGTATTAAAACTTCCATTTTGGTGATGAGGTTTAGATCTAATAAATCTCTAAAACAAATCACTAAAATCTAGATATCAATCTTTAAAGCTGATCTCTGGACTTAACCTTATAAAAATCCTTTGCTCGCAAGTAAAGCTACGTACACACTTCCAATTATTATCGTT